>NW_009646928.1:3969839-4023272 GCF_000708025.1 Charadrius vociferus | reverse complement strand
CTGCTGAACATCAAAAAACACATTTTTACTGTGAGAGTGACAAAGCACTGGCACAGGTTCCCCAGGGAGGCTGTGGAGTCTCCATTCTTGGAGATATTCAAAAGCTGTCTGGACATGATCCTAGGCAGCCTGGTCTAGTTTACCCAACTTGAGCAGGAGAGGTTGCACCAGAGGTTACTTCCAACCTCAACCAACCTGTGATTCTGTGAACGTTTGCTGGACTTCATTAACATTCATTAAGAACCCATCGATGACTGTTCTGGACTATGCGTACGTTAGATGAGACCCGTGCTATTAGCTCCCATATGACATTAGCGAGATGCAATGTCATGCTACCATCCTTAGTCCCTCCATACTTAGAGGCAGAATGCCCAGGGGGAATGAATCGCTATGACTACATGCTAAGTTTACGGCTTACTAAAATCCGAAAAGTTGTGCTGTGTCACGCAACACTTACTGTAGAGAACATCTGGCTCACAATAGAGGCCAGGGAGGTTTATGCTTACCGGGCTTTTGGGTGTTCTGCAGTCTTTCTGGTCTCTGCCCTGCTGTAGCTATACTGCTCTCAGTACTGGAGCCAGTAGTTTAAAGCAAGCCTGAAGCTGTAGCAAAACCTTTGAATATAAATAATCCTTTTACAGAGAATGTTGCATATAAATGCTTTCAGGTTTTTTTCTTCTTTGCAGATATAAAAGCTCAAAGATCATCAGTGAAAAGACTATGTGACTCTGATATTTCTAAGGTCATAAAATGCATGGGACATGCCCTGATAGCAAAGTACCCCAGGACACGATACAGAGCTGGATGGGATGCAAAGTTCTTTTGGCTGTTTCTCTCCTATGCCCCAAGCTGTTTATCTGACAGGCTGCTGTGTATGATGTTTCCAGCTCCAGCAGCTAGTGGGAGATCAGTTCCTGGAGTTCTAATTAACATTTAGTATTAAACGCGTATCAGCTCTATAGAAATAAATATCAATCCTGTCGCAACCAGACGTCATCTTCTTTACCAGTTACTAGACTGATTAAATTCCTTTCAGAAGACACCTGCTCCACCTCCTACCCCTCCTTACCTGGAATTTCTGAGTTTGCAGATAGGCGTGTAAATCCAGCATGTTTTTGAAGGTCATTTTTTATGCTCAGAAATGATACCTCTATAGGATCTGCATTCATAAAATACTTATCTACAAAGCTGATTAATACTACTCACCCAATAAAAAAATAAATAAGAAAAATAAAATCACTAAAAGAATCAGTTTTTCAAGTAGGCTTCATCAACATATAGGCTGCTAGAGAACTTGAAATAAAGCAACGGCCTTTCAGAACATATATCTTACACATGTACCTTACCGAATGAATTGAGTCAGATTTAGTCATATTCAGGAGTTGCTAAACTTCACAAGCTTACCTGGTACTGCTATAAAATCAAATAAGAAATAAAATCAAATAATAACAAAGCCCAGCTATTGCAACATATTCCAAAAATTACAATTGCAGTATTTGACCACATCTCATCACCTGACTATTCAACTGTGTAGCGATAAAACACAAGCTGGTTTACAGATACGTAATTACAGGGAAAATCAAAACTACATTGTTACTATGTGGAGTATCCAAAGTTATATTCTAACTTTCTTCCTAATATAAGTATAGTTTATGAGGAAAATATTAAGAAATTTGAATGCATATTATTTTTTTGTCCTCAGTTTAACTTTGCAAGTTAAAAGGATGATTATTTCACTCATTAAATGAAACAGGTCATTAGCGTATGCTATGGCAAATTATTTCAACTGTACAAAGAGTGTGTTCAGAATGGGAAAACGTTAGTTGAGGTTACCGTGCCTCTTGTACGCTATTTCTATCTGTTAAGCTGCTGGCCAGAGGCTCACAAACTGGTGTTCCTAGAGATATTAAAATTGAAGGGGTAAAGGTTTTATTTGCTAAAGAGCTGTGCTGGTGATTAATGATTAATGTGCAATTCAATTAAGCTGACAAAAATACCATGTGCAGGTCAGAACTCCAAATGTAAGAAAAGGAGTTTCATCACTCTGTGTGTGTGAGAGAGGGCGTGTGTATGTGTTTGTACAAGCACAAGAAAGAGACAGAATGTAAAAATGTTTAGTACCCTTTAAGTATTTCATTGAGGTTCTGTTCTTTGGCAAACAGCTTCAAGAATAAATTTATTTTACTTCGTTTCCTGATAAATAGCTGCAGACAGATAGTTCTCTCTATCTGGCCTGACAGCTGTAAAGAGAATGTACATGAAAAAACTTAATAGTATAATTTATCAGCCCTATAGCAGCTCAGAGAGGTGCTGAAATCTCTAAAAATCAGCCTTCTTTGAAACAGAATGAGTCCAGAATTCAAGAATCCAGGCAGCAACTGTCCTCATAGGGGAAAAAGAATACATGGGAAAAATGAAGTTAGGGATAGAATCCAACTCTTGAACAAAGTACCAAAAATTAAATTTTACATAATCAGAACGGTATATTGTGATACGTTACTGAAAGGAAGAGGCCTAGTTGAAGCTTAGGCATCCTTCACCATCAGGTACATTGAACAATCAAATCTACATACTACCTATCTATACAGTATCCCAGGGATGGTTTTCTTCTCCCCTGAAGAAGAGAAGACTCCAGGGAGACCTTAGAGCAGCCTTCCAATACCTAAAAGGGGCCTACAGGAAAGGTGGGGAAGGACTCTTTATCAGTGTGTGTAGCCCTAGGACAACAGGTAACGGTTTTGAACTGAAAGAGGGTAGCTCTAGATTAGATATTAGGAAGAATTTCTTTACTGTGAGGGTGGTGCGACACTGGCACAGGTTGCCCAGGGAAGTTGTGGATGGCCCATCCCTGGAAGTGTTCAAGGCCAGGTTGGATGGATGGGGCTTTGACCAACCTCATCCAGTGTAAGATGTCCCTGCCCATGGCAGGGGGGTTGGAATAGATGATCTTTAAGGTCCCTTCCAATCCAAAGCATTTTACGATTCTTCCACATCTGAAAAGTTACAATTCTTGTGGGGAGGGAAACTCAGATACATGGGTGACATATTAGCAGTTTCTCCAAAACTGGTTCCAAATCTTTCTGTTGACAAAGACTATTCACAAAACTGATGCTACTTTTTCTTGTGGTATGCAACTGGAAGTAAGTCTTGTGGAAATGTTAGCCCTGCCTTTTCTCTTTAAAAAACATTGTGTACTCTTTCCATAAGAACAGCAACCTGCCTTTCAAAGAAATCCTTCCTCATAGGCTTACAGATGTGTATGCTGTGCCACAGATTCTAAGGACTTTTCTACATTAGAGCACTCAGATATGAAAGTTAATCGAGCTAAGGTTTTAATCTCTTATGTCCATACTACCTTGATAGTCAGTCTCTTACAACCAATAATAAGAGTTTCCTGTATCAAGGACCAGTTTATTTAATGTGTGTAATGGGGCAGTTTTCACACTTACAGTGATACAATGTCAGTGATGTTATATGAAGACATTCGGTCAGTTATGTGAAGCAGTAAGCACTATTCTTGTTTGACTTTATCTAAAGCGCTGGTGTTTTCCTCTCTGAGTGCACTGAAGTGTCCACAACTGAAAAAGTACATAAAGCCTTGACACAGATTGTGGAATAAGGATGTGATAAAATAATAGGTTTATTAGATTTATTCAGCAGCATCATTTTCCAGTTGTCTCTTCTAATCAAAGTACATTACAAAGTAATTATAAGCATTCTAATTAGAAATAGTATATATTTTGAGAAGTCAGATATAAACCAATCAAATAGCGGAAGTCTCAATGATTATAACTTTAGAAATCTTTAAATTATGAGTAGCTAGCCAGGAATGCGGAATAACATGTTCCTGAGTGGTACTCAAGAGTTTCCTCAAAATGGTTCATGTTGTGGAAACTACCTTGGCTAATTAATAGAAAAGCTCATAGGATGCACAGTATATTCTGATAGAAAGTTATAGAAATAACCAGATAGCTACAAAGACTGCATTAGTAGAAATTGTTTCCCTTTCTATTAATGTCCACCTCATGAAATAAATAGTCAATAAAATTAAATTTTCACATTAAAAAACCTGAATAATTTCTTAAATGAACTGATATCTTTCGTATTTTGCTGTTTGGAAATAAGCTGTTATAGAATCTAGCTACTTCATTTAATAGTACAAATTACTTCCAGAGACTCCAGCCAAGAACAGAGATATTCCATTGATGAGCAGGAGAAAACCTCATTAAATTAAGTACTCATGGCACTAAAATCTAAATATATCAGATCTTTTTAAGAACACTATTAATGGAATTGTGTTAATTGGTATCTAGAGGAAAAGTACGTGTCTTATGGATTGAGAGGATATTATTTTATCTCAGGCAGTTAAAATATTGTAAGAACAACATTTTGCACAGCATAACGATGCTGCGTTGACTTGTCTATCTTTTGTTTAACACAAGATAAACAGAGACACCCATTTTTACATACAGTAGTATATAAAATAGGTGGTAAAGATGCCCAGAGCACCAGTAGAAGTTTTTAAACATGCTGTTACATACTCTAAGATCCTATAAATCAGTAATGTTCCTATATTCACCTTGTTTGGTTCTTTTTTAGTTTAAGCATTTATATAATGAATTTATCCCTAAAGAAACGACCGATTCCATACAGATTTCTACTAGCAATATCACCGAACAAGATAATCTTTCAAAAATTTACAAATGTACAATATATTTATAACATTACTTTCAGACAGCTTCAGTGCAAAGATATACATATAGTACATCATGATAATTGTTCATAAAAATAGCAATTGGCATTTGTCAAAAAACAAGGCATAGTTTCAACATACATCTCCAGCCATTGGCTCAGACATGTATATATTTTTATAAAGCATTTGAATGTGAACCTTACTCTTCTGTTTATAAAAAATATATGTGCAAATGGATGTGTCTAATTTTCCCTAAATCAGTTACCTACTTATACCACAGAGTCCTCTTTAACAAGATTGGCGGTGTCTTTAAACGTATCCTCTGTTGCTGTATAAGCTAATGGTTGGTCTCTCTTCAGAGTAATCTTGGGAGGCAGTGAAGGAGAAGGGGTAGAAACATTTTCTGTGCCCTGTTGCTTTTCCTTTTCCATCTGAAACAATAATCATAAAATCCAAGTTTACATTCTAGTGTACAAAATATGCAGCCTTAACTTTCAGAAACGTTAAATAAATATAAAAGTATTTTGCTAAAGTCAAATGTCACGGTATAAGTTATTTCTGCACATCACCACCTGTAACAAAAAATTAAATGCTAATTTCACCTCAGATGGTACAGCAGAGTAAATACACTACTACAAAGTTACTCAACACATTGGGACTTCTACTTTAATGCTTAATGTGAGTAGTAGCTTGATATGTCTATATGCACATACATGAATGTAGATAACATTGGCACTACTACTGTTTGTAAATAGGTACAACCATTAGTGTTGGGGAAATGGATCCTTGGCTTCTTGAATGCACCCTCTCACCTTGTTCAAGCATTAGAAATCTAAATTCGTCACAAAAAGCAGCTAGTTTTAGTCATGTGACGGTGGGACTGAGATTCTTAAGTCACTTAGACCACCTGGAAATTTTAAACTATAAGATGAAAAGGGCTGGAATTACTGGCTCAACTTAGCAGAACTCCAAACCTTCATGCCCAAGCCAGGGGAGAATTCCTCCAGCACATATACCTCCCACTGGCATACCATCTTAAGAGAACTGTCTCATCCAACTGTATGGATGAAAAAAATAGGGCTAATATAGAAACGGCTGCAGTACACAGAGCTATTGAATTTTTGTGCAGTGCCGAAGCTAGAACTGAGAAAGCAGAAATAGACACTTCACTCCTAATGCAGTGCAATAGCCTCCTGCGTGCGCCGGGTCCCTGAGCTGTACCAGAATGCACCAGCAAGCTGAAACCAGCCCCTGAGATCCCGGAGCAGGAGCAGGCCACAGTGCTTGGGCTGGGAAAGCAGAGATGTGGGCAATGCAGTTCTGCTGCCTGAGCTGGATGCCTGCTGAAGACCCTGTTCTGCACGAGACTTTATAACTTTTGTCAAAACCACTTTAGTCCTACCTTGACCTGGGCTGGAATTTCTGTGCTGCTTCACTTAGCAGCAGAATTTACCCATAATGTTTATCCTATGAAAGCAAGAACAAAGTCCAGCAGTACAGTAACTGAAAAATAGAATTATACAATATTAAGCAATACCTCTGCATATATTGGGTTTTCAAAATTAGTGTTTTGTTTCATTTTTCTCTTGAAGAAACTCCACTTTGATTCCTGAAACATAAAAATTATTAGAACCTTAGATATTTTTCTCACAACTTCTCTGGAAACTGACATCACTGTTGGTGTATTTCACTTGCACTGATTGCTAACTCAGTGATTTCAGCTGGATGTTCTTACATTACCATGTTGTAATTCTAAGTATGAGACCCAACTTTCTTTTCTTCTAGATAACCAGTTATGGTTATTTTACCTAAAGCAGTATTCACGAGGCTAGGCCAGAAGGCAATAAAAGTGACTACATTAATTCGTGGAAGCCTATCATTCCAGACAAATAGGTCAAAGAGGAAAAAAAATCATCTTGAAAACAACACAAGAGCAATTATTGAGGAACATGAAACTACCACAGGTTGACAGAGCTGTCATTTCAAAGCTCATCAGAGGTGCTTTTTAGTGCACCATGTGTGAAAATAATCCTGTAAACAGGCCATCACCAGCTCATTCAGATGTTTTTTAAGACATAAAAATGTATCTTCCATGAATCATTAATAAATTAGATGAGGTAATACTTTGATCTTGATTGTTAAAATGTCCTATAAGACCACATAGAACAAGAGTCTTAAATGTCCTTGCTAGAACTTTTAAATATCAATAAATTTACAAATATATGTGAAAAAAAATGATGACAGTACACTGACTAAATTTCTTATTTCAATTTTCTGTACCAAAAAAACCCCTGAGTTTTCACTGTTTTAAATCAAAATGTAATTTTTCTTGGGTTTTCTTTTCTTATTTTATAGTGGGGGGAGGGGGAAGAAAAAAAACCCCACACACTGCTGCCTCTGTCAAGGTATAACTCATTAGGGGTTTACAAATAATTGTTAAATTCTGAGGTAAAGCCTTAGTTATAACCATTTCTGCTGGGGAGCAATGACAATTCACAGCAGTTACATTACAATTTTCAGACTAGTACCTCCCCTCAAAATGAAGCACAAAAAACAGTGAAACAAAACTCTCTATTCCAATCTGTTTGCTTCAAAATAACTGGATGGGCCAGGAAGAAGAGAGGGTTTGATCCCACTAGATCGTTACCGTGTGCCCTGGGCAATTCTGTGCTTGTGCTTCTTTTCTCTTATCAAACTGTTCCTGACCAGCTTTTGTAAGTCTTGCAAATATGGTCCAGTTAGTTGAACTTGATGCAGATTATGTGCCAACTCCATGGCATTATTTAAACAGAATTGAAACTATATTGCAGTTTCCCTAACAATTAAATTTCCCTGATTTGGAGCACATAACAAACAAGGCAGCCTTAAAGCCTTTCTACATCCTACCTGAGGTGCATCTGTACTCTGAGGGGGTTCCTTCGGACTAGCAGATATCACAGAGGCATACACAGGATTTTCAAAATTTTCATTTTCCTCACTACCAGATGCTGCTACCTGTAGGAGGAAAAAGGGAAATCAATGTTCTTCAAAGAAGAAAAGAAGGTCATAAAGGAAAATGAAAGATGAAAGTCAACCCTGAGTTTCTCTTACATGTGTTGCCCGAACAACTGTAACTGCACTGGCTGTGCTGGCTCCACCATCTCTGGTTGCATACATTGGATTTTCAAATGTGATCGGCTGTTTCCCTGACTCCACTGCAAAGTTTTCATTCTATGAAGGAATAAACCCAAAACAACAACTGCACTGCAATAAACACATCCATATTCCTAGGAATTAATTTATAGTCCAATTCTTAATCTCAGGGAACAATGCATGTTTACTTTCACATAGGCTTAGACAAAATCTAGCGTCTGTTAAAATCAAAACATTAGTTTATTATCCATTATTTTACTCCCTGACTTAGCAGCCTACACCACTGTTTGTTCCAATAGTACTCCATTTCCTAGCTGGACAAAAAAACCCCCACATTTCAACAATTGACTCAAAGTATTTTACGATGAGGAAAAATGACTCTCTCACAAACCACACCTTAAACAAGGAAGAGATATCAAAGAAAGCATAATCCCAAAATAAAGGTTTCCTTTTAGAGACTTCAAATTGATATACAAATTAATAAGCACTATCTGAAATACAAAATAATAGGATTCATTCATTTTGTCCCAGCAGGGAGATTGCTATATTTTTTGAGACAAAGCAATACGTGCATCCCTAGTTATAACATATGAGTTATGTCAGAAATAAAATGTTTCACAGTTTTTAGCACATATCTTATTATAAATCAATACTTTGCCCATTCACGAAGACCATTGCGTGGATAGCAGCTACTTCACAGATATTGTGCCAAACCCTGAGTTGCATCTACGGTGCCTGTATCAAGACCTGCTATTAGCAATGTAAAAACTGCCTCAGTTGGACTTCAGTATGTAAAGGGAGCCTACAGGAAAGATGGGGAGGGTCTCTTTATCAAGGAGTGTAGTGATAGGATGGAGTAATTTCAACCAGGCCAAATGCAAGATCCTGCACCTGGGTCGCGGCAATCCTAAGCACAAATACAGGCTTGGCAGAGAATGAATTGAGAGCAGTCCTGAGGAGAAGGACTTGGGGGTGCTGGTTGATGAGAAGCAGAACATGAGTCGACGATGTGTGCTCACAGCCTAGAAAGACAACGGCATCCTGGGCTGCATCAAAAGAAGCGTGGCCAGCAGGTCAAGGGAGGTGATTCTACCCCTCTATCTGGCTTTGGCGAGACTCCACCTGGAAAACTGCATCCAACTTGGGAGTCCTCAGCACAAGAAGGACATAGACCTGTTAGAGCAGGTACAGAGGAGGACCATGAAGATAATCAGAGCACTGGACCACCTCTCCTATGAGGATAGGCTGACAACAGGGGTTGTTCAGCCTGGAAAAGAGAAGGCTCTGGGGACACCTCATAGCAGCCTTCCAGTACCTGAAGGGGGCTTACAAGACAGCTGGAGGGGGACTTTTTGGAAGGCATGTATTGATAGGACAAGGGGGAATGACTTCACACTAAAGGAGGGTAGATTTACATTAGAGATCAGGAAGAAATTTTTCACTATGAGGGTGGTGAGGTACTGGCACAGGTTGCCCAGAGAAGCTCTGGATGCCCCATCCCTGGAAGTGCTCAAGGTCAGGCTGGATGGGGCTTTGAGCAACCTGGTCTGGTGAGAGGTATCCCTGCCTATGGCAGGAGGGTTGGAACTAGATGATCTTCAAGGTCCCTTACAACCCAAATCATTCTATATTTCTATGATTCTGTGTCAATATTAGGCCAGAAAATGGAAAGTACCGTAAAGTTTGTCATGCATGAAAAAGAATTGAGGTAATATTCAAGCCTAAGGATTGAATATTTACTGAAATGTTCATATGGTTATTTCATGACACAAGCTGCCTAGTTTTAACAAATAGCGTGTTTCTTCATCTAGAAAAAGGTCATATATTATGAGCTCATCTTCACTAGCTGTTTCATTTCATATTAATTTACTGTCAGTTAAGTCTGTAATTTATCTTTAACTTTAAAAGTTCAGGGATTTTCCAGTGTAGACTTTGCAGCAAGTGCTTATTATTCAGACACACACGTGATCTGTTTGCTGTAAGTAAAAATCTTTGTACATTGTACTTCTTGTGGTAAACAGAGCAATATTTTTTCCTTGGAAAAACTATGCACTATATGAAACACAAGGATGTGCTATTTCTCAGATGTGCATAACAAAACATGGATGAAGTAGAGTTACACTTTATGATGTCCCCAAAACTATTAAACATGATTTGTTTAAACTTGCTAAAATAAGAAATTCTTCAATTTATAATTTGTTGTGCAAAGTGATGTATCCTGTGGTTAGGCCTGAGTTTTACCTCTGAAGTTTCTAACATACAGCGTGGATTTGAAAACCACACATTTTAGCCCATTCTACGTAACACAAAGGCCCTCAAAGAATTCCTTATTACAATATTTTCATTTGCCTATTCATTCCCCATATAGTCCATGTATATGCTGAAATATGAAAGGCAGTAATCGACTTAATTTCTACCACATAAATCTTGAGAAAAGTCACATTATTTTCAAGAACAGCCTGCATTTGTCCTTGCCTTCAATTTACAAAAATCTATTTCAGGAAATTATCAATCAATGTTCACTTCTTTTTCTAGGACACACTTATCATCTCACTATCTTTTTTCATGAAAGACTATCAGCTAAAAATGACATTAGAAGAACACACTTCTTAAAAATAATTTCAGAAATAAACCTTACCATTTGCATTGCTCTGTCTATAGCAGAGTCTCCTCCAAACCCAGAGACTCCTATGTCCATACTCACATCTGCTCCAGATCGGAAAGTTACCCCATTGCCATTTTCAGTAGATTTTACAAGACTGCTTAAACTAAAAAAAAAAAAAAAAAGAACAGATTATACAGAAGGAGAGCTTATAAAACAGATTCTCCTAGTTGTTCTTCTAAGCATAATTACCACTTGGAATTTTTGCTGGCTATAAACCAACTAGCAAGGGCAGTATTTCTGCATGAGTTCAACAGGTTTTTTTAACCTGTTAGTCCATTCAGAATTATCTTAACTATCTTTATGTGTGTCCATGTAGACATAAAATGAACTCAATGAATTACAATTTCCCCAAATTTACCCACATTTTTAATATTCTTACTTCAGTGTTGATTTACAGACAAATGCATAAATCCACTCGGTTATTCAAGTTCATCGAAACTGATTTTAAAAAAAATGCAGCTGAAATGGCATACGAATTTGTGGATATAATTCCAACGACACCTATGCTAAAAATGTTTATGCATGCAAATCATGAAGATACCTACAGGATACTGTTTTCACATAAGCAAATGTTCAATCTGCATGCAGATTTACAGTAACTGCAAGCGCACATTAAATTTGCATGAGAAGTATTGGAAATGGGCTGAAAGAACACTGTCAGGCTCAAAATAATAGCAGCAGTGAGAGACAGTAGTGAGTAGCCAAATACAGGACCTTTCGCACACAACTCTGAGCATGCAACTCCCCAAAAACGTGCAACTACAAATCCACTGCAGAGTTAACCTTTGAGTTAATTTTGTCAAATTTGCCTAACTTGAAGGAAGACAGAAATATTGAAATAATCTTTCCATTTGTATGTCCTCATTGGAGCTGGCTTGTGCTAAAACTCTTGCCTACAGCCAGTGCATTGTACAGCTTTATCAGTTGGCCCGTAGGCATCAGCTGGTTCAGTTTAAAAGAATTTAAATCTTAGCTATGATTTCTGTACATAGGCAAGTCTGATGTTAAGGGTAACAACTAAGCTATAGCTTGAGTTAACTCTGCAGTAAAGGTATGAGTTTACAATTTAAAGAGGGATTGAGCAATGGCAGCATATTCATGGCAGAAATTAAAACTGTTAATCAAGCCTCACAGACGAAAAACTGACATCTCCATTTCACACGGCCTCATAACTTATATGAGAAGTATTGTTGAACAGTAAAGCTCAAGTCAGTGCATTAAAATTTCTACTTGTTCACTATCTGATGATGCAGAAAATTTCCCTTCAAGAAAGCAAGAAACGGGGAATTTCAGTGTGGAGCTTGGAGATCTCTTACAAACTCTTTGTCCTGAAGGATGGATCTGGACAAAACTTTTGCCCCTATTTGACTACGTAAAGCCATAAATAAATTTAATTAGTTCAGTGTAATCCTCCAGTGAGGAAGCAGTTATAGCTACATCCACATTACTGAGTACAATGATTTAATTACACTGATTTAAGAGCTACTACTGTGAAATTGGTGCCAAGACTATGAAGATGCAGCTTTATGCCTTTAAAAATACATAATTTGCTTACATCTCTTTTAAAAAAATTAAAATCATTACAAATATTTTGTCTTCATTTTCCTTTGATTTAAAACATAAAATATTTTTTAATTATATTTCACAAAGCTGGTTTTCACTGGACAGTATGACTGTCAAAAGAGCAGGAACCTACAGAAAGACCAGATTTCTCAGGCACTGGAAACAGACAGAAGTTCACTACATGTGCTCCATATTATTTTTAAACAGATGAATACAGTGTTGCAGACAAGCTCAGCCTTTCAATGTTAAAAAGATCTCTTCGCCAGAATCATCTTCTGACTCAGTTTTATAAAAAATTAAAACATATGTAACTATGGTCTTTTGTACCTTTTTGAACTGAATATCAAGTTCACAGACCTGGCAAATAGTCTTCTATATTGCTCATTATTTAAAAGCTAATTTAGAATGTAGATGACTTTTACAATGGTCTTTTGTTACAAAATAATGATCAGCTATGATATTGCGTGGAAACAAAAATCCACTGGAATTACTGCAACACTGCTCTTCCCATATTCCAACAGAATGGGCACATAGCGAACAAAGAGAATTTCTCAGAAACATTTAGGAAGAAACATACATTTTCAGTGCACAGACACTCCAGCTATGAAAGCCTATGAAAGCCTTCAAAACATACCTTGGTAGTTTGGGAAGCGCTGGTAAAAGGGAGCCTGTTCGTCTGTAGTTAAAAAAGCCTCCAACCGCTAACACTCCAATTATTATGATTAGTATGACTGTCAGCAACACTGCTACTGCTGCTATCAAAGACAGAAGAACAAGCAACATTCAAGCAAGCATAGTTCAGTGTAAAAAAGAGCCCAGAGAATTATAAGCCTGAACAGGTACCATAGTGAAGTATTATACATTCTTTCGCTCAAAATATCAAGTGCAATATATACTTGAAGCTTACTTGTTCCAGGAGGCACTCCCTTTGACAATCCTATTTCACAATAATTCCCAGTGTAGCCATAAGGACACCTGTAAAGGTAAGCACAGCTGACTGAATGGCTGTTATTAAGTCTAGGATCTCAGCTTTGTTTTTATATTCTGTAATGTTTATCTACATGCCATAGATTTTTACCTTCCTGCTCAGTAACTATATATTTCACTGACTGTAAATATAATACGTCTGCTATTTTCATAGAATTAAAAGTGGGGAAAAAAGTGCTGAGTCAGAAAACTAGTCACTGAAGTCAAAAGATTTGGTTTCAGCGGCGCATCGGTGGCACCTACTGGCTGTTCCAAGCTATATTTGCTGAGCATTACACTTCATTGTTACATTTTGGGGCGTTATATAGCCTTTTACTAGAATCTTCAGAAGTTTGCCTTTCTGGGTTTTTTGTTGCTTTGGGGTTTTTTTCCAAACTGATGCATTTATATTTCTTATTTGCTGATATTTTTATGCATATATGTCGTTTTACGCGATTGCTACAAAAATGCTACTGCAGATGTATGACATCTTCAGAAGCACTTCCAATACATTTCAAAGAGTTTAATTTTTTTGTGAGACAAAATCAGCACAATCTGACCCAGGACTACCCTAACAACATACTGACTTACTTGCATTTTGGAAGACCACTTTCATCTATATAGCATGTTCCTCCGTACATGCACCTGCATGCTGGTGGCATTGTGGGAGGGGATTCGATAGCTGCAAAATTCAAAAGGCACATATGTGTTATCAAGACATCTTCAACAAAAGAAATATTACCATAGGGAATTTTATTTATCTCTACAGAACTTGCGTATGTAATCTCACAGGCTACTTTTCAGAAGCTTTGCTTTTAATAGCACATGCATTTGTTGCTCTTATATTTATTTTTCTGCCAAATTATCTTATTTTAATTAAAGTAAAACCTGTTGCCAGAGAACTATGACTTATTCAGTAAAAGTAGGCATAGAAAATTCCAATGCTGTAAGTCCCATCGCTTTCTCTTGCCCATGCAATGCAGCCCTCCACCACCCTTCAAACCTCTGCATTCAGAAAGCAGCAACACTATCTCCTTTGCCCAGACTCTTCCATCCAACCAGGTGGAAGTTGCACAAAGAGGGCCAAACCGTGACACATTCGCTTATGAAGAAAAGCAGTGGATGGAAATGTGCATACAGGAGGGCTCTCTAAACTCTCATACATCCTGACAATGAGAACGAGAGAGAAACAAAGTTTTCAGAGGTTTCTGTCAGTTCAGAGCAGAGAGTGATGGCTTGGCACCAGGTAGCACAGAAGCCTGTCCTTCATCATGCCAGTGTCTCAGCTGCACTCCAGGAGCCCTGAGGTGCCAGTGCCCAAGTGGCAGTGCTGCCTCAGCTGGCCCAAACACAGAGCTACAAAGGTTCTGACATTATTCTAATGCTGACTCAAATGGGGGGAAAATAAAAAAAAAAAAAAGTGAAATTTCCTTAAGTTGTACTAGCCTTCAGTAAGAGTTCAGGATATGCTGTCAGACACATAGGAAAAACTCTGGATCTGAGACATCATTACAGGCTATAAATTAAGGATGGACTTTGACAGCCTGTCTTATACTGGTAAGTTAGATCATAGTGCTTTTGTCATAAATTTTTTATCAGCCAGAGGTAGAGGAATTCTATTGCTACAATGTTCCTTACAGGTAAAACTCCCTTCAAATAAATGGGATACAAAAAGGGGAAATGCAGAGGTCTTACAGGCTGTGTTTCTCAGTAGATGCAATATGGGGAAAGGACCAAATAACCCATATGTATACCAAAAAGCTGTATTTGGTCAGTATCTCAATTATGGCAGTCATAGTTCACTGGCTAAAAAAATTGCTTAAAGTCAAGATGAAAACTGAGGTTCAAAAATGGAGACAGTACTGTATATCCTATTTGCTTTCTCCTCCTTTTCCTCAAAATAAGGTCAACCACACTTTTCTTAATTCCTGGAAGTTTTATGTAAATCAGTTTCAGCAAAGAATAACAAATGCAGTGTCCTCAGAGCAATACACAGAAAACAGCAAATGCAATCAACAGTGTTATTTATCCCTAATTTAAACATGGATTGCACGTTTCCATTTGCTATTACATCATCCTACTAGCTCCTCTTTCTGCAGCTCACACCATGTGCCAATAGGAAAAAGCATTAACAATTACTAAGCAAATGTAATTTAGAGGTAAGGCAGTGTAAAAAAATTATGACGTTTTCTTTTTTAATGCAAAAATAAGAGGATTCAGAGAAGATTAACCATAGAAAAGATGCCAGACATAATGTTATAAAGCATTATTTATTAGAGATATGCTGCAAGGACAAGTACAAGGACATCTGACTACCTCCCACATCACTGTAAGCTCAGAATGCAGACTCTCAGCTAGAGAGATAGAAATCCTGCAGTGGTGTGCTCTTCCTTCTCAGGAAGGGCTGAGCAATTCTATTTTATTGGTGCTCCTGGAAGCACTGTGGGGGCTCTGCTGCAATGCAACAACCAAGCACTAAATTCTAGTGCTTAAAGGGCTTTCCAGTGCATGATAATTATCTAGAAGTTATTTCTGTTCACACTGTGAATTCTGTAAGCTTTTGTTTCAAGTTTCTATTGTATTGTATTATACTGATCAAACATTATCTTGTACAGAATTGTAAACATAATTGTAAGCCATAATTTGTCAGAAATTCTCTAGTTCGAAATCAGTTCCTTTGAAAAAAAAAAAAGAAAATAAAATATTTTGGAATTTCAAAACAAAAATCAGAAACTGTGACCAATTTTGCAGCTGAGTCTGTGCTGGTTGGAGCGATATATCCATATCCATTTTACAAATGACATGCAAAAAGATTAAATGAAATGCACAAGGTGACCACAAATCAGTGATGGCTGAGAATAAAAGCCAGGTGTCCTGACTTAATAACATATATTATATCAGCTAGCGCATCACTCCATATTTCTTATTCAGTAATGCATTTGCATTCCTAAAGAAAAGCTTCCTTTGCTTTCAACTTCTATTTGACAAATTATTCTACCTGCATCACACTCTGTGCTGCTGCCTTCTACGAATCGAGTCCCTTGAGGACAAGTGCAGGTGTACCCTCCTGGTCTCAGCAAGCAAAGGTGGCTGCAGACATCTTTACAAGGATTAGGCACTGAAAAAAAGTGATAAAGACAGTTGAAGAAGCAATGTAGCACATTACTGAGGTAAGATAGGGCAATTCCCTAGTCAGTAGTGTAGCTCATCAACATCACACACCAAAAATCTAACCAACTCTAGATCCATTTTTTTAAAACAACTGATGCCCAAATACCACATTTATATCAAAACCTTCTCCCTGGCTTTTCTTATAGTCTTAAGGGAGAGACTATGACTGTTGGGAGCCAGTGTAGCACCAAGAAGAAACTGAACATCTCCAAGCAACACGGAGCTTTCTGATTCTGAAAGCTAGAACACCTCTAAGAGGGGTATACTGGATGTTCCTCTGGACATCCTTCCCCATGATCACTGTGGACATGTCATAGCTTAAATATGTGCATGGAGGCAGTATTAAATGGCCAGCACTTTGTGTGTTACCAGGATAAATTCATATTGTGACTGCCACCTCTATAACAACTCCATGATGGAGAGAAAGAAGAGCAAGGACAGGGTCATAACTTAGAACTAAGAGACTCTAAAGAGCAGTGTGTGTTATTCCACTGTTGATTTCACTCTGGGTATGCAGAAAACACTTGCCAGCCTCTGTTCAGTGTTTAGGTTTTCAGAAGTGAGTATTATCACATACTGATAGATACATTATCAGAAGATTACTAAGCTCTTTGAAGACATTAATACCAACTTTGATCTCATAGCAAGGAATGGCTCACCAGGATGCTGATTACCTACCTGACTGATTATATCTGTGCTGGTGATAGACGCGCACTTGAGTAAGCCATGGATTTACGGTCAGCACTTTCACTTTTTCTCCACTTCCAAATTTATCTTTCTTCCAGACTTCTCCTCGTTCTTTAGCTATCCAATATAAATGGCCTTCAAAGACATCAAGGCTGTATGGGCTGCCTACTTCTCAAAGGAATGAAACAATAGACTGTCAGCAAGCAAATCTCTAGCAGTAGCAATAAAACTGCTGTTCTTCTTCAGCTTAAATATTATCATCCAGTCCTTTCATTTTAAGACATTTGCAGCAATATATATACATCTTCATGTACCTGACCACTTCATGCCGCTGTACCTGCAGACTGCTTAATAAAATACATCAAAAAGCAAGAATCCAGTTTTCCCCATTGTCCCCTATTTGGGTCATGTAAATTACCCTCCGGGAATCTAGTTACCAGGCATCATGAGCTCTGAACTTCATGCCTGTATAAAGGAGGAGAAAACGCTACCAAGATTTAATCTTTAAAAAGCTCCTGAATCTAGCCCAAGTGCTTGTTAACATACATCTTGGTTGCTATTATATTAATTGCATAATAAGTTCTTACCTCCATGTAATACTACAGTTCTGTCTGTCCCATCAGGTCTCATGGATTCGATAATATTTTCTTTAGAATCACTCCAATAAATCCTATCATTGTTCAAATAGTCAATAGTAAGACCTGTTGGCCAGCCAAGGTCTTCAGAGACCAGAGTTTGTCTTTGCTGTCCATCCATCCAGGCACATTCAATCTTTGGCTGCCTTCCCCAGTCAGTCCAATACATGAGCCTGAAATGACAGAAGCAGAATTTAAATAGTTTAGAATTCGGTCACCGTGTTAATCCTTTGGAGTTTCATGGAAAAGGTCAGTTTTGGAACATGTTCAGCAACCTGTGTTTTGCAGATGTGATCAGTAAAGTCAGAGAGTTCACTGAACAAGCTTGTTTCAAGTACAGAAGATAAATACCGAAAGAAGAATGTTTGCATCTTGTGTCCTGATTTGGTTTTAATGACAGTTTCTCATTCTCAGTGAAAGAAAAATGACTGTGAACACTGACTAGATAAAGCTGCAGAGCCCAGGTGACTTCAGGGAGCTGTGCTGCTTTACTCCAGCTGGGAGAAGGAAATATCGCTATAATACAAGATGTAGCAAGCAGAGCTGTTGAATGTTCCAGTGCATTTATATTTCTTTCCAGTGTGAAGGAGGATATGTCTGTATTGCTTGGAGCTGCTACAGAGACATTCCCATCAACTTCCCTATTTCAGTAGTAACAGAAATTTGGTAGGCACACAATACTGTAGAAAGGAGTTTTTAATTTCACCTACCTGGTGTTGTCACCAACACAAGCACCCATATGAATCTCTTCCTAAAATACTTTCCCATGTACACGAATCTCCTAACATTAGCAAAGGGAAACTCCAGAAAGCATTCCCTTAGTCTTTCCTGTAAAGTTTATCGTTGCACGGTTTTTTGGTATTCAATAGCATTGAAAATAATTCTGGGAAGCCCTGTAGTACTTACCCACGTTTTGGATTGACAGCAATAGCTGCTGGTTGATCCAGTAAAGAAAAGATAAGCCATTTTCTGTACCGTCCATCTAATTTTGCCACCTCTATGCGATTAGTCCCTGCATCAGTCCAGTAAAGATGTCTGAATTACATAAAACACAAAACATTCCAAAAGTAAATAGCTTATACCTGGGAGAGGAATAAAAAACCCCATCTTTTTAAGAAGAAAGGCTATTATCAAACCCAAACAAAATTATTATAATGAAGCTGCATTGATTACATATGAACTTTTTCAGTCTGAAACATACAGGCCCTAAATACAGATGAGTTTAGCAAATGTGATCTATTGGCTCACCAGTTTTCTCCTCTGACAAAGTTTCTGCAGCTGCCTCTGTTCCCTGTCAAATAATCTTCATTAAAGGGCTACTGAGAACTTTTATTGTTACTTTTAAGCACCAGAGGTGGCTAATAAGCATCTTTAAAGATTCAGTTTTCCAGGAGACAATGAGGTTCATTACAAATATAAAATTTATCTACCATGTAATTTATACAGCAACTCTGAAGGTATCCAGCTTATTAGTCCACAGCTCCTCTCTAGACTCTGACAGAGATGTTAAGGAATAAATTGTTACCACCTCAGATGAAAAATGCCTTTAGCCCTTACAAACAGGGTACTCAGTCTGCTCTTCCTTGAATTTTGCTTATCTTTATCATCATGGCTTTATTATTTTTTTCACCTTAGGTAATAAACATACTTATTATTATGCATTCACTAATCACACAGTACCTTCTGATGGAATAAATGATCTCACAATCATCTTGGGAATCTAAGAAAATACTGTAATTCCTATTTTGCAGATGGGAGGAAGGACTAAGCGTCTCAAACCATGTGTATCAGTTTTTACATAATGTGCAGATACTTAAACATGTTTAAAATACATTCCAACATTGTTCTAGAATCAGCATAACACTATGTTTGAAGTGCTGAAGATGCTAGCCTCACCAGGAAGCTGGTGATGTATACCCTTTATCCTTGCTGTCGTGACCATACAGATTTGTCAATAGAAATTCAGACACTACCTTCTGCCCTCAAAGACACTTTGTTTTCCGAGTGGCCTGCAGTTCACAAAGAAAACAGCAAAATAACCCTAAGACTGAAGGCTAGCCCAAACCTTAACACATCTGTCTTGTATTTAAAAGCTGCTGGACGAAAAGATACAATTTGCCACTTCTTTTCCATCATGACTGGCACAATTTTTGAAGCTAGTGAATCACTTCAGCCGGACTGGCTTTATCCTGCTCTAGATATCAGGGTGACATACTGCAAGAGCAACTCCATAACTATTTCATAGGACACAACACCTAACATAGCATACATCATCTAACACAAAGAGTCTAGGTAATGAAAGCTACATAGGAGGCCCCAAACTGGAATAAGTCTTTCCCCAATCTTTGCCTACTCATACAATAGCTTTTTGAATCATTAGGAAAAAAATAAATAAAGATCTCTGTTGCCACAAACCCAATTCAGAATTAGAAGTGCCACCTAGCCACAATCCAACCTTAAGCACCTTCCAATCATATTTTGATTGAGGACATAAAAGGTAAAGTATTCACCCACTTAGTTGATCACCACGTGACAGAAGGGAAGCAGATAGCTAGGTTCCTCCTTTTATTTTTCAGCTTTCCAGAAATGTCATGCTTTACTATGATGGTAACATCCTTCTAGATCCTTCTAGAAGCTATGGAGGCACATGGAGGACAGGGAGGTGATCTGAGACAGCCAGCATGGCTTCACAGACAAGTCCTGCCTAACCTAGTGGCCTTCTATGATGGAGTGACTACATCAGTGGAGGAGGGAAGACCTATGGATGTTGTCTATCTGCACTTCTGTAAGACCTTTGACAACATCCTTCTCTCCAAATTGGAGTGATATGGATTTGATGGGTGGACTGTTCGGTGGATGAGGAATTGGTTGGATGGTCCCATCCACAGGGTAGTAGTCAACGACTCAATGCCCACATGGAGATCAGTGATAATGGTGTTCCTCAGGGGACTGTACTGGGACCAGTACTGTTTAATAACTTCATCTCAATGACATAGACAGTGCGATTGAGTGCATCCTCAGCAAGTCTGTGGATGACACCAAGCTGAGTGGTGTGGTTGACACACCTGAAGGACAGGATGCCACCCAGAGAGACCTGGAAAAACTTGAGAAGTGGGCCCATGTGAACCTCATGAGGTTCAACAAGGCCAAGTTCAGGGTCCTGCACCTGGGTCAGGGCAACCCAACTTTGTTCTGCTCTCATGAGAACCCCACCTGGAGTACTGCGTCCAGCTGTGGAGCCCTCAGCACAGGAAAGACACAGGCCTGTTGGAGTGGGTCCAGAGGAGGGCCACAAAGATGATCAGAGGGCTGGAGCACCTCTTCTATGAGGACAGGCTGAGAGAGTTGGGGTTGTTCAGCCTGGAGAAGAGATGACTCTGGGGAGACTTATTGTGGCCTTTCAGTACTCAAAGGGGTCCTACAGCAAAGTTGGGGACAAACTTTATAGCAGGGCCTGTTGCGGTAGAGCAAGGCATAATGGTTTTAGACTAAAGATGGATGGATTTAGACTAGATATAAGGAAGAAATTTTTTACAATGAGGGTGGTGAAACACTGGAACAGGTTGCCCAGAGAGGTGGTAGATACCCCATCCCTGGAAACATCCAGGTTGGACGGGGCTCTGAGCCACCTGATCTAGTTGAAGATGTCCCTGCTCATTGCAGGGAGGGGTAGAGTAGATGACCTTTAGTAGTCCCTTCCAACCCAAACTATTCTATGATTCTTTTTCACCATATTGACTGCATTACCACGAACATCCAAAATTTTTCATCAGCATTCAGAAGACTGACTCACCTCTATAACCTCCGTCCACTCAACTTCGAACAGAATCCTGACTACATTTCACAGTGTCTATCTACAAACATCAGGATCCTCTCAATATTATACGAAATGTGCTACAGCTATGCCTGTCCACCACATCCTTGAACAGTTACATTGCCCATAAGAAATGACACCATCGACATCAGATTCAAACTCCCAAGTCATGCCCACCTTTCTCCCAGCTCTTCTCCAAGGGAGGGAAAATAAGCAGTTACCTCATGATTTCTAGAATTAAGTTAAAAAATTGCCATGTTTTAGCCTAAAAAATTCCACAGCCAACAAGAAAGAAAAAAATCTGAGACACAGTTACAAAAATATAACCATTTTTTTTAAAAAACACATGTATTCATCAGACTTCAGAGTTGCTTCTGCTTTAGGATTAGCTCATATAGCACAAGGCTGCTAAGAAAGGAGCAGAGATAAAAGACAAATTCTATTATGGACTGGGGAGGTCTCCTTCCAACAGCAGCGAAAGCTTGTTCCCCGGAACTTACCCAAGTCCTTGAACAAGAATCCTTCTGACATGAAGGCCAATGTACTACCACTTTACTGATGCACAACTCATCTGCCAGTTGTGGAGCAACGCAAGTTTCCTCAGAGGATATGTGATGCAGTCAGCAACATGCATTTGACCTATTAACCTGCTGTCTGGGCAAACAGAGCTTACTCTTCTGAAGTACCTTGAGACTAGATATCTTCAGACACAGTTCATAAGCACTGCCTGATCAGACCCTTGACATATTCAATGTACAGCATTTTTCTAGCTTTTCAGTGCACTTACCTTCCAACCCAGTCAACAGCTAACCCATCGGGATTAACTATGTATTTGAGATTCAAGTCAACTTCCTTTGTAGGATTGTTCCTACTGCTGTCAAATGTGGGCAGATAGGCACGTTTGATGGCTCCAAACTCAGAACCCTGTCCCAGAATACTGAAGTACACAATACCTTTGAAGAAGATGATAAAGATAATTTTTAATGTCTAGTTATTCCATATTTTTGGAAAATTCTAATCTTTCTGAGGCTCTTGTGTGAAGATACCAGACCCCTTTATTTATGAATAACACAGAGTTGTCTGCTCAACTAAACTACATTGTGTTAGTGTTTACATTTTTTAACTATCCTTCATAGGTAAGACACACATCTAGAATCATCTTGATCTAGATGATCAAGATGTATCACATTTTTCGAGAGTCGAGGGTCTTCACTTTGAAGCCTTTGCACATGATTTTGAAGAGTACTTTAGACTGTCATGGAGAGAATTAAGGAGCAAATATGGCCCAGGACAGTGGCCCTGTGAAAAAGGCAAAAGCAGGGAAGCTGATACAGAGGCAAAGATAATAAGCTAACATCAGAATCTATTGGCCAGTCCTGCTTAGTATAAGGATTAGTTCTTACAAGACTTGAGCCAGGTTTGGGGACCGGCAGAGGCAGAAGAAAAGGAAGGGGTTCATTTATAGCAATCCTCTACTACCGCATAATCCTAAAGAGCCACAATTCCACAGCTGAACTCGCACCAAAACAAACGGAAAAACAGAACAAAATCCAGCTAAACTAAATTAAAGCATTAAAAGGAACCACACTGATGCTGAAGAATGAGTAGAGGGGAGGGACACATTCAGTCAAGGCCTGGCCAGTTAATCTAATTTGATTTTGATTTCCAGTGTAAATCAAATACCTATGCTGCAGAAATGCATCTTTTCAAACCAACCATTGCATGGTTGAGTATTAATGTTCTACACATACTCACTCAGGCCTATTCCTTCAGGGTCCCAGTCATAATCCAGAGCTTGGATGCGCTCCTGGTTATCAATATAGTCAGAGTACTGTTCTGATGAGATATTGTATCTTCGAATCCGTACGTTATCCGGCAGCAGTAATAATGGAGGATTACCTGGAAACAATAATGAATTTTACTTTCGTGTATTTCACTTTTTAGAAGAAACAGATGAAAGTCACTTCTATTCAAAACTAAAGGTGAATTAGGCCCCTGGACTGGAAACCTGGAGACCTGGTTTTCTTGTATCATTTCTCATATTACAAACAATTTTTAGATTTCAAGACCTCCAGCAGCACGCACTTTTGTTCACAGGCATTCTGTTCTGAAGATCTTACTATTTGACTAGGCACACCACATTTCTATTGTGTATCTCTTAAAGCTGTTAAAGTGTAAGTACTTTTCCAAATACAATATTGTTTCTGTCTTTTACATAATACTGCTACATAGTCAGTTTTTTCTATTTTCTTCAATTCTTTTTTATTGCTATCCTGTTACTATTATTTTCTGAATCAACTTCTCTACCAAATCAATGACTGTCACACACTGTAGCTGCTGCACTGAGGTATGATAAAAAGCTAATGACTGATGTTAAACATTAGCCAAAGTCCTTCTGTTTGTGTGCATCAGTCCGTGAACAATGAAAGGCAACCTGTTATCAAACTGCCTTTGATTTGTACCAGTTTAATGCAACTTTCTTCTGATGCATTATTTTGTTGAGAAAACCTAAACTTCAGGAATAGGCAATATGAATTTCCTTCTGCTGACAACCACAGGATAAGTAGGTTTTTGTTTGTAGAAAATTTCAGGGGAAAGGAAGGCAGGCATCCAAATCAAGATATTATTTTTGACTTTTACAATTGCAAGCAGAGATGAGCACTTCTATTCCTGATTATGGAATGGGTGGAATACACAGATAATATTATGTTATAGAATAAAGCTTGGTTTCATTACCCTCTTCCTAAAAAAGACAGGATTGTATTCATTAACTTGCTATACTCCACTTGCTTTTTACAGGTAGCAATCAATCTTGCTGTCAGTTAACATACCATTAGCTGCACACTGTTTCCCTTGTTGATCACCCACAGACCTGAAGCCATCTGCACAGAAACATTCATAGCTTCCTTTGGAATTCTTGCAGTCCTGGGTGCATGTTCCAAAGACCTCACACTCATTGATATCTAGACATAAGTAGAGAAAAGATAACGTAGAGCTTAATCTCTTTCTTCCACATGCTAGTCACCTTTATTCCATGAAGTGGCAGGTTTGTCCCTTCCCCACACACTCTAAAAGATCAGTGACCTAATAAGTGATCTTTAATATCAGCATCTGTTATCTAACAGAACCTCTCATCGCTCATCGACTGTTTAACTTGTCTTAACTACAGATTGCTAATAACTGCATTGCTCCTGCTTATCAGATTGTTTCTCAGAGAGACATTTTTGATCACGTACTTTTGTGTTAAACCACCAAGGAAAGACAAAAGATGAGGCACGACTACAATGAGATGCAAGAGCAAAGCCTTCTTGAAATGCTGAAGCAAAGATACCTAGTCCTCCAAAACAATATCGGTAGGAAAAAAGGGAGGGGTGGCCTTCAATCACGTTTAATAAAACTACACAAATTGTCCACAAAAGCTGGGAGCAGCAAACAGAAGTGTTCTCATCAAATCATGCTGAAATGGTAACTGTGAAGGTACTATACTGCATGACCATGAACAATAGTCTTGGATAGACTCCTCACCCTATTTTATCTGCATATAACCAGGGCAAAAACATGGCACAGTAGACTTTCACTGGAGTTCTGTTCTGGAGCAGAACAGGAGAGTATGACCCTCGGTAAGTTTTCTTTCAATCAGGGAAAAACAACCGAGCAAATTTCTGCCCTTAAGATTGCAAAAATATGACAAAACCTACATACAGTAAAGTAAAAACATATACCTACAGCCACCAAATGCTTATAACAAGTCTACACTGTGGAGCCAGTTCTTTGTTGTGTGAGGCCTGCATGTTAGAAAACATGATTCAGCAGCAAAACTTTTCAGGAAGCATCTGCTAAATGTATAAGAATCCTGTTAGAAGGGAAAAATAGCTAGTCACATTAGAATGATGGAGTCACAGGTCACTGAACACTTGATTAGTGAGAAGATGTTTAGAATACTGAAAATACCATCACAGGAGTTTCGGTTAGTTTCACTGGCCTTGTACCCTGGCCTACAGGAACAGATAAAGCCTCCCTCATTCAGGTTGGTACAGTTATGTTCACAGATATTTTCTGCGCAACTTCGCTCTGTTCCAGGATCTGGGAAAAAAAAAGTAAATTACACAATTATAACCAAAAAAAAAAGTTATAAGGGGGACGGACTGTCATAATTTTGATCATTATTATTATTGAAAATTGTTTTCAAGTAGACATTAGTTTTCCTTCCTTTTTTCCTACCTGAAACTCAATTAACATGAATGTCTTCTCTAAGGCATAACTAACTAGAACAGGGTGGTAAAAGCTGGTGCTATAATGGAAAAGGCAAGTCAGGGATAATAGATACTATTAGGTATGTAACAAATAATGAAAATTATACTCTTCTCAAAGTACATATAGAATTCTATTGAT
Organism: Charadrius vociferus; assembly: GCF_000708025.1. Lineage (NCBI taxonomy): Eukaryota > Metazoa > Chordata > Aves > Charadriiformes > Charadriidae > Charadrius > Charadrius vociferus. The sequence continues at coordinate 3,997,554 of NW_009646928.1, read as the reverse complement.
TTTGACATACTCTACATATACACAAGGTACCTTCAAACTCAGATCTGTTATATAAGCAGAAAAGATAAATAATACGTGTTTACTGAAAGAGCATGAGAAAAAGATACAGACATACGGCAAAGCCATTACATTAAGCTGATTATCTCCTTTACACATACACATCCCAGTGCTGATTAAATTAAGTTTAAACAGCTCAATTTCATATACATGTAGAAGCATAAATTCATTGTACACACACATTCTATTTTCTTTATAACACAGGTATTAGACTTTGGGGAGGCTACAAATGTTACCATCTGATCTGCATTCACATCTATCTCCAAACAGAATGCTGACTGCCAGAAGGTGTCTGTTTTGCACTGTTTCATATCCTTTTTTATACTTTTATGTTTTCATCAAGTCATTGCATTAAGTTATATTGCCTAAAGACCATTGGGATGGTATGTGGAACAGAGAAACCAGCTGCTTCAAAATGGACTGCACTACAGGCTTCTGAGTTATTTGCATTTTGCAAGCATGCTGGATTGTAAATTGCCAGCACATCATTTGGCACACTTTCACTTGAAGCCATCAAAGCCTGACAAATTGGAATTGCAAGTACATGCTCATATTATCACTCTGCAGATGCCTATATATTGATATAACAAGTTAGGAATTTATTTTTCCAGATTCCATGAGAATACTCTTGCCTCAAAGTTCAAGCCAAAGCTTTTGCATCTAAATGGATGCTAGTAAATTTATAATGCATAGCTAATAGAAGTTGTGCATAGGATCTGAGAGGGCCTTCAGCCCAAGGACTGGTTGTCCTTATAGAATCCTGTGGTCATGTTTGTAAACAGGAAAATAGAAGCATTTCAATACACTTTTGTTTTTAGCAGGGCTAGAGCAACATATGTCGGTTCAGAGTCTGCCCATGAGTAATTCCGTAGGTTGACTTATTGCAATTATGACTGAAATATCCAGATGTTCTTGCCTCCATAATGCAACCCATTTCAAAACAACATCAAAAACAAGATCAAACCCTTTTTTGGATGCATAAATACTCTTAAGCCTAAAATGGACTGTTCAGAATGCTGAATTTCATAGGGTTTTCCCCAAAAGAAGGAAAATAGAAGATACTGTCATAGCTAATTAGGTAATCCTAGCACAGGCTAATTAAAAATCAATACTTCTTAATATGCTATTCAAGAAGAAACATGGTTTTTTATCAGTTTCTGAAATTTTTATTTCAATAGCATTGTAATTTTTTATTCTATTGATATTATTACTTACTGCAGCCCATTTCATCAAAATGGTCTCCACAGTCATCATAATTGTCACAGACATAATGTAAAGGAATGCAATTTCCATTACTGCACTTGAATTCTTCAGTTGTACAAGGTCTTGGGGTTGGTTCTCTACCTACAGTCGAGAAGAGAAACACACCTATGTCACAGTTTCAGCTACGCAGTACCAACAGGCAGCACTATTCCACATTACTAATGAGGAAGCCAGTGCAATCCGGTAAAATAACAGCTAAAGACTTTGGAAGCCTGTAGTAGAACTAAAACTATAACCAGGGCCTCCTGACTTCTAGTCACATCCCCATGAACTGAAAGAAGCCCCTCCATTTTATAAAGACAGCAGGTAAATTCTTCTTGTTAATAGTTGATAGAACTTTCTTTTTAATAGTGCAGATCTATTCATATCCTTTAATGATACACATCGTACATCTACTTATTGAGATTATTGAGATATTAGTAACCTATTAACTTTAAGAATACTGTATAATAAAGCTAGCAAATAATATCGTTAAGCAACCAAAAATATGATTAAACTTACTAATATAAAAATCAACATAGTCAATTAGAACTACATAAGATATCTGAGGGCAAAAACCTATTGAATATTAACAGAGCTTCAGCAGGATTTGGGTCTAAATATCAACACTAGTACTATGTGCATAACAGTGCCACAAATTCAGAAGTACCCATTTCTCTATTTTAAAGTCCCAGCTACCCATTGCACCTTGATTTTATGACACAGCCAAACTCTTTCTTCTTCCTTATTTTAAGTGGAGTTCATAATAAGTTGACACAATTTAGCTGCTTCTCATAATAAAATACAATATGATTTTGAAAATCACGCTCTGTACTTTTCAGACAAATGTTTGCTGACTTTTGCTACTTGTATGGAGAGCTGCAAATACATACTACCAATAATCATAGTTCAAATTATTCCATACTGAGCTCCAGTCTTCATAATTCATGTTTAATTTTGACATTTCTATAGTCCTTTGGTATTATTAAATATTAAGCACATCACAATTACTGTATTTTCTGCTCAGTTTTGTGTAAACATACAGTGTTCCTCTTTCTCATCACTTCCATCTCCACAGTCATCCTCCTGGTTGCACAGCTCATGACTATATATACAGCGATTGTTTTCACATCGGAAACGGAACGGAGAGTCACAAGCAATATCCACTGAAACCACAGAGATAAAGTCAGTCACGATTTGATATTTCATGCCATTGAGTCACAAATTATCCCAATCACTTTTATCTGGTAACATTTACACGATTCCTGTATCTCGAAAGATGTGGAGGCACTCAGACCCAAAAGAATATTTTCTCCACATCTCGATGATGGTATGTTAAGCCAGTACACATTTCTTGTCAGAAGACAGTACTTCATCTTTGGCCAATGGCATATTCTATGACTATATAAAACTCTGAAGTTTCTAGATTTATGAAGTAAACTGATTGAAAATCCAACATGCTGTTTAAGTGACTATGTACTGCATAATGGACAAAAACTGTTTAAGTAGCACCTGCAGCACCTCATTTTTAGAGCTAAAGTCATGACTCCTCAACCATATTTACAAAGATGTCCTGACTATACTGATGATAGCTTTAAAAGCTCAGCACCTTTGAGAATATGTGTTATCTGAATTAATGTTTAATTGCAAACTGATGCTCTTATTTTAGATAATCAACTTGAAAATGTGAAATGGTATCCTCATCTCTTTGATATGTTTCTCCCTACTTTTGTAACCACATATACAAACATCTGCAAAGCAGTGAGAAACATACTGTAGGAAGATGAAGTGAACTTGCATATAAAGCAAAATTCTCAGCACTCATCCTGAATTAATTCTGTAAGAATCTCCAGTGAAAAGAAAATACTTAAAATGTATATTCTAATTGTTCTCTCCATTGCAATTAAGGATTTTATTACGCATATTGTTAATTTTAATATATTTTTTTCTCTCTTACGGCAAAGGTGAAGTTCTTCATCAGAGTCATCTCCACAGTCATTATCACCATCACATTTCCAGTATGGCTGGATACAGACATGGTTTTTACATTCAAACAGCGTGGGTGGACAGTATGTACCATTAGGATACCGTGTTGCTGAAGAAAAGAAAATTATGATGACATTTTCATTTTACATTTTTCCTGAAAAATATTCAGTCCAAACCTATATTTTTTCAATACCCTTCTCTCCATAGTAGGAGATACAATATGAGGCACTGCAAGGATCTACAGCAACAACAGACTGCAGGGACTGAGGACTTCTTACTAGCTATAATGTAATTAATTCAGATTTGAATGAATAGTGAAACAACATAAGTTACTCCCAGAAGCTTTTTGAATATAAACTGTCATTAATTTAACAAATGCTACTTGAATTTGTTACCAACCAATCTAGTTCAGTAATAAAGGTAAATAACATCACTGGCACCAAATGTGAATGACTGAAGAAGCACATAAGATACCTAACTCCAAAAGGACTCATGTTGGTATATTAAAAAAAAAAAATAAAATACCCAGATTCTGTAAAAGCTGTGAAAAAAACCTGAATTAGAGCAAAGAGAAACCAAAAATATGACTCTTCCAACCTACATAAATAAACCATACCCTTGCCTTTTCAATGGCTTCTCGTATGCTTTTTCCTACCTTTAAGAACAGCCAAATGTTGTGTAACACAGGTTCTGAAAGATTAACTGTGATGTACATTCCAGGATGTGGTTACCATCAGAAAAACAAAGCTCCTACTGTGCAGAAGCCCCTTCTTACTTAAAGCACAGGTGTTAAAATTAAGTACACAGGAAGATGTACAGAACATCCCTGACACCAACATGAAGAGAAGGGAATTCTGAGTACTGAAGCCTAAAATCATTTGAACATAAGTCGCAACCAACACTTCAATATCACCCAAAAAGCCAATGTCAGTCAGCACGGATAGAGTGCAGCGGTGATATTTTCATTCCTACTGGGAACAACACTTCCTGTGTAAACAGCTGGAGCTATAGCTCCATACATGCTACAGTGTACAGACATTTTTTCACAGTAGATCAATAAATAGAAGGAAGACAGAAAAGGATTTTCCTTCCTTGACTTCACTGGTACTTTAGGAAACTATACACACCTTTGAGCATTATAAAAAACAATCCCATTACAGAAACTTGTTAGAATACAGTACAATTGAAAGAGTGGATCTTGCAGTGTCTCTGGGATAGCCAAAAATTTGAATTCTGCCACATGTATCTTGTAAACCACTTGCCACTTGGATCTTGTAAACGCGTTATTTTGTAGCATTAGGAACGTGTTTACAATCAGTGCAAGAGATGGCGACCCATTATTACATTAAAAAGCTGATTCAAAATATTATACTTATCCTGAATTTTTACTGACATCACTCAGCGTTGCAGAATTCTGTATCTCTAAGGAGTCACCTCACTTAAAGAGAGAGAAAAGTGCAAATCTTTCTGGAAGTGAGCTCAGTGAGCAGCAATTGCAAAGCTTGAAACTCACGACAAGTTGCTTCATCAGAGAAATCGAGGCAGTCTGCATTTCCATCACATCTGAAGCGCTCTGCAACACAGTGTCCACTATCACATTGGAAATAACCTGGGTGGCAGGTCCTCAGCTCTGAAAAGATTCAGAAGTAACTGTTGAAAAGACTTCTTGTTCAAATGTAGATAAAGTGTTTACTTTTTGAGAACAACATCCTAAAAAGACTGCAGAATCCCAGACCATTAAAACTGTGGTATCTTCTACTTTTGGTGGAATGACTAAAGCCATCTGGTCAACATTATGTCATTAAAGATGCTTCCCATAAAAGATTATTTTGCGGAATAATTTATCACATTAGAAAAAAAAAAAAAGAGTGAACATGTAAGACGTAGCATCCAGACAATACGCACCACAGTCACGTTCATCTGAATTGTCTTCACAGTCATCATCGTGATCACAAATCCAGCGGGAAGGAATGCAGCGCAAATTATCACAACGGTATTCACTTTCTGTGCATTCACGAGGACCTTCATTAAAAATTAATGTACATTTACGAAAAGTTCCCCAGATGTAGATTTAAACATCCACACCTGTCTGATTAACCAGACAAAACTAATATGGGCAGATGGTGTGGTATAATCCTTAAAACTAAATAATGTTAAAACAGCATTCCCCCCAATACTCTTTAACTATATTAAACATCCTATGTCCCTCTTGACATAGAAAAAGGGAAATTCATTGTGGATTTTGTTTCATCACAGAATTATACAGCAATTTTTATTCCAAATGAGAAAAAAAGACCCACTCGCATTGTTTAAAGAACTATATAATACTACATTTGCACACAGGGGAGAATTCAAATGTCATTTCTTAGTGGAAAACAGGGATTTGTGTTATTGTGATGACTGTATTTATCAGTGGTTTTATGTATCCAAAATACTTCCTTGTGATATCACTGTGGTATTTCAGCAGAGACAGGCTATAGAGTAAAACAAAGGAATGGTTGCAGTTGAGATCTCTCTGCCCCAATCTTATAAGAAATAGAAGGATAGTTAGGTCAAAAGCTGGACTATATCATGACACCCAAAAAAGAACTCACTGCAGTTGTGCTCATCAGAGTTATCTCCACAGTCATTATCTCCATCACACTTCCAGCGCAGTGGGATGCATCGATGATTGTCACAACGGAAATCTCCAAAAGGACTGCAAGTCATCTCCTCTACAGTGTACACAGTTTGCCAATGAAACAGCACACATTAGCATAGTCTTTGGATAAGATGGAATGCACAGAAGATAATGGAAGTAGATAAGAGATGTTCATGCCACAGACTGGGCCAAGTAATAGAGAGGCGATTAAGAAACAGCTGAAGTAACTATATAGAACCGAGATGAAAACACAAAGAGATAAACTTCGTACTGTCAAAGGAAGGCATCTTAACCTCGTGGTGCATTACATTTTCAAGTCTTTTCTGGTTCTGATGTAGTGATGCAATGAACTCTAAGCTTTGTGTATAAGTGTATGAGAGGTTTCAACACAAATGCGAGGGTCTGGGAAAGCATCATCATACTTCCCATAATGATGGCTGCACCAGCACAGGAGGTAAGTTAAGTAAACGTAGGAAACACTGACAGTTTTAATTGTCTAAAATAGTACAGCTCAAGTAAAAGTATTTCCTGTTTCATTTGATGACATATTGGGCAAACTTATAAAATCCTGATCTTCAGAGCTCATAAAAATGTGAGCTGCACACAGAATTTTTCCTGAAGACAAATAACTACCAGGGTAATTAATTGATCTCAAACAAAATATGCCCAAGTACATTACTACTGAAGACTTTCAGAAAATCAAGATGTTTGTAAATTGGAGAAATATTTTAGGTACAAAGTGATACTTGAAACGACCTCCTTCTCCAAACATACCACAGCCTTGTTCGTCACTGTTGTCTCTGCAGTCATCATTCCCATTGCACACTGCCCACAATGGTATGCAACGGTAGTTGGTTCTACAGCTGAATTGTGTGTGATTGTCACACCGATAGGCAGGGCCCACTGAAAGAGGCAGTTGTCAAAGTTAGTTGTGTTACTTAGTCAATAAACTGTCCTCCTTGCTATTCTGCCTTTCAAAATCAGTTATGATTTATAGTCGATTATTTACTAAAGAGAGCTATCTGCTAACTTCAGTGTTGTAAAAGAGAAAGCTTTAAAGGTCTCTGATTTTACTATCTTTTCCAATCTATGGTGCTTGTACTCTGCACACGCTACAAACCCATGATAGGTTCAAATGACATTCAGTATGTTTTTCCCTGAAGTATTTAGAGCTGGTAACGGTGGTAATAGAAGCCCCAAACCTGCAAGCCCGAGGAGGCAGCTTGTCCTCAGATGGCAAAACTTGGTCACAAGTTCTTCCAGGTGGCCAGTGACTCAGAGACATGCTGGAGCACAGAGGAAAATCTTGCTGTTAAACATAGACTAGACTGTGCTCTGCATTTGTTCTCCTTGTAAGCTTTTGTTTCCAAATCAGGAGAAACTTCAGCTTCAAGAAATGAAACTTTACTTTGTTTTTGTAAAAAGTATGATATATGTCATTCTCCAAACTGGAATAAGCTAAAAATTGGTAAACTGGCATTCACTGTTTCCACATAGGCAGTGGATCAGCATATATCCTTTCTACAGCATGTTGTTAGGGGCCAAACAAAGGATGCTGGTAGCATCAAGCAAGTCAGAGTGAGATGATGTCAATTCTTGATAATCTGGCCAGTACAAATAAGCTTTCTCCCCTTCAAGAATAAAAAAGTGGTAAATTATCATATAGCCTCTATGTTTTCTAACCGTCTTTACTACATGATTGCAATTAGCTTGCAGAAAATATTCTCTTCCAATAAATTTTCAACCTCAGGAAAATTAAGTAATGCAGTTTGCTCTGCTTTTGGTGCACTATAATGTAGCAGCTTACTACAACTGTGTGCTTACTGCATTCATGGAATGGCTCATCAGAGTTATCACCACAATCATCATCCACATCACACTTCCATGACTGTGGGATGCAGCGGCCATTGTCGCATTTAAATTGGCCTGGGGGACAGGTTCTACTGGCACAGTGAGTGCTATCTTCGTCTGAGTTGTCACCGCAGTCATCCTCTCTATCACACTGCCAGGCTTCTGGGATACATCGTTTATTGGCACACTGCCACTGATGAGTTTCACACTGGTGATTAGCTGAAAGAATACAAATTGGCCGTTAGGATACTGAAACTTACAGGAATGGTCTGTTGCTTATAATCAATTGAGCAGTTATCACGTCTACACCAAAAGTTAAAAAGAAACCCAGCAAAAATTTAAAACATCACATTTACTTGCCCGATTAAGGTACAGATTTCTAATGTCACATGGCACATTTCCCACAGCCATCTTCAGACAAGCTCACTAAGGCTCTACTTTTTTCTAGGAAGGAGACAGATACTATCTTCTTCTAAAGTAGAGGAGAGTAAACCCAGCATTCAAACGTGATTGCGGCAGGGGATCCCAGTCACTTTGCAGAGGAGTTAAGTGACATTGTGGCTCTGGTCATGCTACCAACTTAGACGTACGTTGCCTGATGAGCCTCTTCCTCCAACTATGAATGAACATGTCAGAAAACTTAGCAGAAGAACATGCTACGAACAACTCCACAACCTATAAATGTACAGCCTCTATTTCCGAAGAACAAAGCATTGGAAGCTGATGTCAGCAGTACTGGCAAACCACTGAAGATCTATGAAAACAGGAGTCAACGCTGATCTCTGCTTCCAGACTTTGTACATCTCACTGGACACCACCCTACTACTTTTTCACATATACTGCCAAACTGCTCAAGCTGAAACAGTGTATTAGGATTTCCATACATTTGCTAGACTAAAGTATTCTATTCCCATGCACAAGATGATGAGCAGAAGGAATTATATAGACCTAAAATGACTTTTATTGTACCCCATACATTAAAACCAGTGACAAATTATGCAGCTGCCACATTTCTACTTATTTAATATTCCCCTGTGCCACACTTAAAAGCTGAGCTATTTGAAACACAGGTAAAACTGACATTTCATTTAATTCTGTCATTGTTAGAAACACTTTGCTAATGGAAGGCAATGAAACTATCAATTATACAACCGCTTTGTTTCCCACACACACACCTCCCGTAAGCTTACAACTGCCAGAACTACATTATTTACAAAAAGAAAACTAAGGATATGCTTTTTTAAATTAGACTTAAGTATGTGGAATAAGTCAGGTTTTTAAGGAAATAACATTATTCAACAAGCATAATCAGGCTATATTTCTAAAATACTGCCATCACAAACAGCTCTCCAAAACAAATTTTCCCCACATGCACTGGATTTTGTGCAATGCAGAGGGTGAAATAATTTTGTCCCATCACGCAAAGCTGTAGAATACAAGGAAAAACAGCATACCCAGTAGACTGACCTGGGCATTAGGAAGCCTTAGATTCCTCATACTGACCATGGCTTTACTCAGAATAAAACAAAATGGGTCCTGCTTTTAGTATTTGATCTCAGATTGTAATTTACACCAGGACAAATCTGTCTCAAAGGTACAGAAAATGCTTATGTTTTGATATAGTATATTTTTGCTCTCATTTACCCTGCTTTTGGACTGAGGTGAATTGCTCTAGCAGGTGCAAGACTAGAAAAGACTGCATCTGTCTACCTCACCTTTTCATCTGTAAAAAAGGGATAATGATTCTGAAATTTATATATAGTTTACATGTTTTGTACTGGCAAAACAGTTAAATTTATCAGTTGTAACATACCACAAAGTACGGGATCTTCATCTGATTTGTCATGGCAATCTGGCTGAGTATTGCACAAGAAATGTGGACTTGTGCAGTTCCCATCATTACACTGGAACTGACCAACAGGACAGTATCGGTGTGGACAGGTAGGGGGCTCATCAGAGCCATCTCGACAGTCCCTCTGTCCATCACATTTCCACCAGATAGGAATACACCTACAAAGAGAAAACAGTGTTTTCTTTGTTGAGGATATGTCTCTACAGATATAGACCCATGCTTTTACAGCACAAAAGACAGTCTTGTCTCAGTGTTATTTCTTGAAACTTCCAAGACATCTTCAATTTCATGTCTTCTGTTTCATATGTCAAATGTTAACAAAATATGCCAGAATACTGCCACCAGAAAAAGATTATATTGGTGGGCCTACTAGAGGGAAGTTCACAGCAAATTAATAAGGATTTAATTTTTAAGTATATTTGTAGTAACCATCTCTCATGCTTTTTAAATCAATCTTCAACTGGATTTTTTAAATGAGGTAACGTTTTAATAATTCACCTGAACTTTAGCACAAGAATTTCACTGGGGATTATCATTGTAACACTGCTTCAAAAGGCCACCCAATAAGCACACCTGCCTCACAGGCTCCAGAGTAATACAATATCAGCACAGTAGCTCTTACATCACCATTGCTCTCCCTCCACTGCTGCTGTCTCAGAAAAAGGGTCAGAAATATGCCCCCACAACAGCTAAATGGCTTTCCTGGGTCACTGGCAGACAGCATGTGTTTGGCAGAAACAGATACATTGTAAAAGATGTACAAAAATTAAGAGAAGGTTCCAGGTTTGGGAATTCAACTGGAAATGGTTTCTGGAGGTACATGTTTCTAACAACCTGAACTTGACTACATTAGCAACGTCATATAACAGGAAAGAAAAAATACTATTTAAACAGTGAGTCTAGAAGTATTTTTCCAAAATGGAAGCCTGTCTGGTCCTGGCTTTGTCTTTGCAAACACAACACAAACTCATAGCGAGAGCAGAAGGAATCCCTAATTCCATGTCCTTTTGCAGAGACCACACTGTAAAATATATCCTTAAAAAAACATTGAAGAAAAGACGGTGACCGGTGGACTTACCTCTCAGTGTCTGCACAGAGAAATTGCGTGCTAGAGCACATTGGGAGGCAGTGGGCTGTATTGCCAAACTGTACTATCATGAAGTTATCGGGACATTCACAGGAATAACCCTGACCACCAGCTTTTATCAGACAAAGATGGGAACAACCACCATTGTTGGTGCCACAAGGATTGTTAACTGGTAAAACAGAAGAATAAATATTATCATACTTTGCAAATCCCAGGACACAAAGGATCTACAACAGACTCCTCTAACACTGTATTGAAAGCTTAAACGTAATAAACTGAAAAACGAAACCTAGATAATGGGCACGCAATAAGAGAAATATGTATGATTTCATGTATAGGAAGTGTATGCTATAACCCAGGATGCTTTAGAAACTTTTTAAAAATTATGCATTTCCAGTCATTGCTATTCAAAGAAAAGGCAATTTACAAGTGTAAAGTAGAGGCCTACATTTACTCTGTTCATTTTATTTCCCTCAGCAAATGGAAAAGCTGAGTGCACTCAGGACCCTTTACAATTAGTCTCCAGGTAACAGCTGACTCTAAATGCAAACCTAATTCTGTTTTCTCACCAAATGGCTGTCTGTATGGGTGGTAAACATGGATGTCAAATGGCCTGTGAGTAGTGTTCACAAGAACAGTCCTGCCAGATCCATCATATTTATTTCCCTTTTCAACAGTTCTTGTGTTCCAGTCAGTCCAATATATTGTGTCTTCAAAAATCGTTATTGCAAATGGATGAGGTAAAGTCCCATCATATACTGTGTGACGATGATGTCCATCCAGGTCAGAGTACCTACACAAAGAAAAATATGGGCAAAACATTCAGATAAATGCTAAAACCTCTTCACATCTTTATTACGTATGCTTATGGTACTTCACTATTGGTGACCAGGATCCTGCAATGTGGAATTGCAGCTTCTTCAGTCCCTAATGATAGAGCACTGTCCTCAGTGAATTCGTTTTAAGATATGCAGAAAAGTAAACCCGGTTGTTTTCCAGATAAATGGAATAGAGGAACATCCACTGAAATGTAAAGTCTTCCCACAGAAGCATATCAGTTAGCACAATGAAATTTTGCACATTTACTGCCTTACAGCAAGTTATTTTTGTCACATGGGAGGCTAGCTTGCCTGGATCATTCAGGCTGCTAATAATGGAACACTTAAGACAATAATAGGCTTCCTATATTCTTAAATTTTACATGTCTTTCTGATTTAGAGCCCCCTCTGATGAGATATCTTTAATAAGATTCTATATTTTTACTATCACCTTGCTATAGGGGGACTATTATGAAATACAAGAGAGAAAAAGAGACATATAAACATACGTATAACTAATATACATTTTTAAAAGACATTTTTAAGACTTCAGCATAGAAAAGGCTGCCAGGAGAACGAACGTAAAGAACAGAAGTAAATATAAGTCTAAATGTACATATAGATATGAATGCCAATATAAATACAAACACAAAGGACTGTTTTTAAAGTATTTCAATGCCTTGACAAGAACCAGAAATCTAGTTATTCATTTTTACTGATATTTAAGTGGAAATTTACTAACACTAGAAGCAATTAATACGGTTTTTCTTGATTAACAAAAAAACCCCCATATGGTAACAGGAAATTCCATGTCATACCTACGAACAAATGTTCAGACATCTTCTAGAGACTTGCATACTATTTTATTAGCACATAACTAGTTCAGTTACAGCCCAACTCTTATCTCTAGGCAGAAACAAGAGAATCAGAAGAAATAGTGATTTTATACTCAGTTTTGCTTTGGTTCAGGTTGTACACCTAGAGAAGCTGCACATTTGAGTACAGACTGCAAATGTTTTCACTATAATTTTTGGACTGCTTCCAGTGGGTCCTAAGATGCAAATATAGGAACTAGGCTACTGTGTCATCTAGTGATTCATATCGCCTACTACTCGGGAGTTTTTGACTCTGGTTTTCAGTAGAGTTAGTGAATAGAAATCCGTACAATCCTTACAGCACCTATAAATGCTACCACTGCAATCTGACTTGAACAATTATTCAGTTGGTTTACTCTTTTCTGTGTACTTACTCAATGTAATTTAGATGGGCATCTGCCCAGTAGAGCTTGTCGTTGGTGTAATCTATGGTGAGTCCATTGGGCCACTCTAACTTTGTAGAGATAATCACCGTCTTCTCCTTGCCGTCCATGCCTGCTCGTCCAATATAGGCTCGATCTGCCCAGTCTGTCCAGTAAATCTGTCTGTTCAAATAAATACTTATAGTTGGGATTGTAGCAAAAATATGCTGAAGTAAATTAGAGGCCACACCTCAAACATAGTACTTTCTGCGACAGAACTAAAGCAGAGATTAAGGAAGTTAAGAAAAAGGTTAATACATTTGTTCCTTTAACTGCTACAGCAGAAAATCGTGCAATCACAATTGTCTTTAAAGAATGCAACTGGCAGCCCCGCTGTCTATCAAACCACACACACTTCTATGAACCTTTTTAGCTTTGCTATCAAAACCTCCTTGTCCACATGGAACCAAGTGCCACTTTCAATGATATCTCACAGGCCTGCGTATATAGCTACAAAAGGTACAAGCTACTGTTTTTCCTAAGCTGCAACTAAGATCTAATGCCACACAAACCTCAGTGCAGGCAGCCAAAATTTATTTCAGATTTTCAGAGACAGTGCAAGACTTTTTGCAAAAGAAAGGAAAAGCACTCTTGAAGTGTCATACCCATATTTTGGATGAACAACAATTGCTCTGGGGTACTGAAAGCAGAACGTGTTGTTGGCATCCACACAACGATCCACCAGTTTTTTCCGGAATCTTCCATCAAGTTCAGAGACATAGAGGCAATCTTTGTAGGCATCCACCCAGTACAGTTTTCTGAAATGTTTTAGAGTTAATTTATTTAATCTTATTTACTTTTTTTATTTTGCTTCGCAGCATCTGAAATTTCACAGTTTTTTTTCCACTGTATTTACAGAGGTATATCCACTGTAAAGGAAGAATACACATACTGTACTAACATCTCTTCTACACCATGCTCCAGGCTGCCCTTTTCACTCCTGCTGTTCCTTCATCCACAGTCATTGGAGCCAAATTCAAACTTGCAGTTGTTCACTTGAGTAATAAGACGCCATTTGCCTATAAATTCCTAAACCCCCCCTCTTTTCTTCCTTTCTTCTCCTACCAATGATGGCCAGCAAAGAGAAGCAGAAAAACAGACATGCAGCGCAATGAATTGTGACCACGCTGTAAAGTACCGGAGAGAATCACCATTTGTTACATGCTGCCACCTCTGCTCTCATCAAACAGAGAGAGCAGTTGGCAGGTTCTCCTTTGAAAGTTCCCAAGCAGTTTGATGGCCTAATTTAAATGTCACCTAGCATTTTCTAACACTTCTATTACTTTGTCTAGGAATTATACACAGCTGTAATCAAAGAAATCATGCAAGCTGAAGCAATGACTTTTAAAAGCCCGCAACAAAACAAAGAGTTTAATTTAATTAGAACTACAGCAGGCTACTTTAACATTGTCTGCACCAGCTGGTCAGCTCCAGCATCCACAGGGTCATTCCAGAAATAGTCTGACAGATACAGTCTCTGTCTACACCATCCCGAGCAGTACCATTCCCACCAGGGAGGAGGAGAAGGTAGTCTTCCCCAACCTGCACCTCATGGCATCCTCCAGTCCTCTCCCTGTACTGAAAGTGAGCAGAAAACCTCATCTACCGTTGTATTGTCCTTCAGCCTTTCTGAAACACCTAAGCAAAAACTGACTGAAGACATAACTAATGGTAGCTGTAATAATTCAGCAACTGTATTAGTAATGGAGCAGTAGGACCACTTCAGCTAAAATTAGGCTCTTCTTTCCTCACCTCTCCATGAATCATAAAGCATTTGGACTGCTGGCACCATTAATTATCATTAGGTTTAGAGACAAGGCGGTTTAAAAATAAAAACTATTATATTGATACTTTCATATAAACACTCTCATAAGTTCCAAATGTTACTTTTTGAACCATTCTCATTATTTTGCAGAGTCTGAACCATGTTATTTAAACTTTTCACACTGATAGTACTGCACTCAGAAAGCAAAACCTGATGAAACACAGCCAAGAACACTGTCAGAGAGGGCACCACACAAGGACAGATTTTCTGTGGGAGTAAATCAGACTACTTTTTGACATACAGCAGGCAATTAAAAAAGGACCACAATGCAAAGTGCTTTCCAATTACCTCACCCTCATACTGCCCTCCTTACAGCACATGACGTGAATCATGTTGTCTGAGTGTCAGTTAAAGATGCATTTTTTAAGAGCAAAAGAAACATGCTCTTTGCAATGGTACAGGAGCTAAATTTCATTAATGTTTATTACGACTTATTTCATTGGAATCTAGTAACCTGTTGTAACATATTGTTTATGCATCCCAACCCCAACAACTGCTAGCAAAGTAATAAATAGCCTAAGCTCAGAATCCCTACCCTATAGCCACATGTAACATCCCAACCGCCTGCTTGCCTAGTCTGCTCATTAACGGTTTCCTAATGAGCTTTCCCCAAGGGTCATACGCACTACTTTATTACTGATGAGAGAGAAACTCTGATATAACCTCAGTATACTAGATAGAGAACAATTAAAGAAAAGTGTTATGTAATACATTAGATGCTGATAAACAATTCCAGAGCGGTTGTATAAGACTGCATCCACAATCCAAAACTATTTCAGCACTCATTGGGAACTTCATATGAAGTGGGAGAAAACAACCGTCACACATCATTTCCTTAGTAGCCCAGAAAGACAGAAAACGTACTTTCTTACCTGCCAACCCAGTCAACAGCGATACCTTCCCCGTTGGGCACATCATCGCTTATCACTGCCTCCTTATTTGTTCCATTTAGGAACATTCGTTCAATGACCTTCCTCCCCACATCAATCCAGTACAACCTCTTTTCCACCCTGTCAAAGTCCAGTGCCACCACATTTCTCAGTCCTTGCAAAATGAGAGAGTAAGACTGGCCATCTGCTGTGAGATTTCTCAGATAGTAACGGTTGCTAAAAATAAGGTATGGGGAGATATTACTATTTTGCCGGCAACTTTTTCCGTCAGGCTCCCGGATATAGCCTGGGGCACACTTACAGATGTAGGAGCCAGCTGTGTTCTCACAAATCTGGCTACATACTGATGGAGTTTCATTGCACTCATCAATATCATCACAAGTCCGTTTATCAGACATAAGTTTGTATCCGGGATGACATGAACAGTAGAAACTTGTCTGTGTGTCTGTACAGTCATGATCACATCCACTGATTGAAGGGTCACTGCATTCATTTATACCTGGGGAAGGAAAGGAGTTCTGTTCAAGGAACAGGCTAGCAAAGAAAAAAGTGCCGTCACTTTCCAATGTACTCTCTCTGTCTCTCCCTCCTTGCTACCCCCTGAAAACACTGAATATGAATCTGGGCTGCTATAAGAAAGGAGCAAGGAAAAGAATCTAATCTAATATAAAAGTATTCTAGCACATTTGAGGTCTGTCACCAAACACACTGAGTGCAAAATATACACTTATGAATGGTGTATTTTGGAAATGTATGGGCAATATACAACAATGTATGAACTACATTTAGTTTATATAATTAGCTAATTTTCACAGTTTGTTAAAATAGTATATAATAAGAATGATTTAATTAAACCAAAAAATTAGGTATATAAGATTTCTTACAACCCTTCTGAGACACAACCACGGAACAGATATGATTAAGCAATTGTCTTAAGAGCTCCTTTTTTTAAAGCTGCCTAAGCATTTTAAATTAATAAGACGGTACAAATAAATCTACACATACCACATCCTTTTTCATCACTATTATCTAAGCAATCATCCAACCGATTGCAGACTTTAACCATTTCAATGCAGTTTCCATTGTCACATTTAAAATGATGGGGAGAGCAGGTCGCTTCTGGTGTACTACAGAGATGTTCCAGCTCATCAGATTCATCACCGCAGTCATTATCCCCATCACAGATGTAGGCCTTGGAAATGCAGCGCCCATTCTGACAAGTAAACTGGTGCTGTTGACATGGTTCATAGATGCATCCCCTTTCATCACTGCTGTCACCACAGTCGTTCCGCCTGTCACATCTGAAGAATGAACACTTTTTTCAAATATAAGAAGGCAATCACTATCTCTAGGGCAGATGGATAGATACACTCTCCTGATTTCCAAAGAAGGTCAGCTATTATTGGTTCCAATGGAATAGACTTTCAGAAATCAGGGTCATATTATACAGAGTCTGATCCTGTGAGTCCTGCTTGTATTCCCCCTATGTATTACAAGCTGAACAGGATCACAATAAAAAGGATTACATGCTATTGGTGAGCACTGGGGATATTAACATAGAAAACTCCAGAGCATTTTCAAGTTAAAACTAATGCATGAATACAGAGCAGATAAATAGCTTCATTACAATATGCAGATCTACTTAACAACTAAATAGTGGGAAAAAAGTGTTGAATTAGCTCCTTCACTTCAAGCAAATTTTGAGAATTTCTGCAGCAGCTCAAGTAGTTACATACCTGTATGTGTTTCGGATGCACAAGCCATTACTACAAGTAAACTCATTCTCTGTGCAAGATCTTCGTGTGCAGTTCTGGTGTTCATCAAATGCATCACTGCAGTCAGCATCACCATCACAGACCCATGCCCGAGGAATGCACCTCCTGAGTGGGGGTCGATTGTTGGCGCACGTGAACTCTGCCGCTGTGCAGTTGCGGTTTGCTGAAAGAAAAGCATGTTCACTGACACACCAAGTTACACCCTGTGTATTGAACACCCTCCCCTGCCACACACATACACAGCCTGCATATCCACCCGTAATCCACAACAGAGCTATGCTCTGCTGCACGTGCAGAGACAGATACCACTGCACCCTCTCGTATACAAAGCTTATAAGCATTCCCGTTAATTTTCACTGAGAATTGCTCTTCGCGGAGGCTGACTGGGAGTCAAAGCACTTTAGGATTCCTTAGGCAATTCTGGCATGTACAGAACTCTGGGTCTTGTTGGAGTCTCAGTATAAGCTTTTTATGCATTTGGCCAGATTTTCCAGGAGCTGAACAGGTATTAGGCCTAGGCTCTCTATCCCCTGCTTTTTTCAAGATATTCTGTGCTCCAGGGAGCAAACAGAGGGAGCATCATTGCAGTTAAAAAGGGCAAAGACTGCAAGTGCATCCAGCTGCTGTTAAAAGAATCAAGGAGCAAGACCAGGCTTGGTGAACTTTCTTCCCTTCGTTCACCCTCTAAACAGCCACATTTATTTTGCTCACTAATTTTTAAATAAATTTTAAAGAAATTATGCCAAAACCATGTGGTTATTAATATGCACAAGGTGTACCGCATAACTATCAGGGAGTATCTCCACTGAAGCTGCTATTGTTGCCCAGATCATACAAACAACCCAGGTTAATTGTATCTCCATTTGAACTCAACAATTCAAAGAACAGTAATCACAAAATTAGAACAATTTTTTTTTTTTTTAATCAGTAAAATATTCTATTTTAATTCAACATAATGAAAATGAAGGTACAGGAAGAGTGTACCTCATGCTTAATGTGCACCTTTATGGATAGAAAAATTGGCAGAGGGTGGAAGCTTGGGGGTTGTTTTCTAAAAAATGCCTGCAGAACAAATAAAGAAAGTGCAGTACCTGTTTGCATTAAACACCTACCGCAATTATGTCTTTGATCCTCATCACTCATATCCCCACAGTCATTATCACCATCACAGATCCATGTTGCTGGGATACATCTGCCATCATCACATCTGAACTGGTCGCTTGAACAAGTCCGCACTTGGGGCACTTAAAAACAAACACCATCACTCTGCTTGTTAAACTAACCTGCACTGCCATGAAAATCTACTGAGGAGGGTATTTTAGGGAGAATCTTACAATACTGAAATGTAAAATACAAGCTTAAGGGTAAGACAGTTAAGGTATAAGCTGCAAGACACTTTCTTAAGCTAAAGGTGCAACTCCAGCAATGTGCAAAGTGAGCTATCAGCCCTGCTTAAATCATAGAAGAATCTGTTCTGCCTTGTGTTATGCCAACTTTTAGAGTGCGAATAATGACTGTGTTGTAATATCAATTCTCAGTGACTTCAGTTAGCCCCTTCTCTTCCTCACTGGAGATTAATCTACTTCTTTTCACCTTCTTCCCCACTCCACTGCTTATTACCATCAGTTCGTACTGTACCCCCAGGATTTGCTTATTGTAATACTACAGTACTCTACCTCATACTTTGCCAACAGTGTTCCTCTGCATCCCACATTCCCTTTTTCCCCAAATGCAATATTGCACACACGCTTCCTGTACGGCATGACATCTGCTTTTACATCCAAAACAATATCAAAATATTTGCTACTTTTCATCACTTGATTCACCACCATCACAGTCTTATAAAGAGACAGGAGGTTATACATTAAGACTAATCACATTAAGAGCAATCAACTGTGGCAATTGAAAGCTTTCATATTCCTTACACAGCTTAAAGTATTTAAGACTTGAATTACTCAGTGACTCAGACTATTTAGTCTCATGAGTAAACCTCAGAAAGTATTTATTTTCCACCTGGTCTGGATTCAAGCTGCCGTCTACAACAGAAACTACTGATTTCCCATAACCCATCGTGTTGTATCTTCTGAGTGTAAACTTACCACAAGAGGCAGGTTCATCAGAGCCATCAGCACAGTCTATTCCTTGATCACAGTACCAATGAGCAGGAATACAACGTCCCGATGTACAACGAAACTCACTATTTGTGCAAGTCAGTGAGACTGGAAGAAAAAACCTATGTATGACTTCTTTCTTTCTGTTACCTTTCCAACTTGTTTTAAGTTGCTTTTGAGTCCATGTTATGCAAAAATATTACAGACCCCAAAAAAGAAAGAGAAAAAATTATGCTAGGAAGGATGTCTTTTCACAGCCTACTTGCAAAGACTTCATTGTACAAACTAGCTTGATCTTTGTATGCAAAAAATGGGCTTAATTATCTCCTTGGGTATACGCATCAGCTAATTTGCCCTGGAAATAGGATTGCATGCAGCAACTGTAAATATGTTCTACATTTATACTTGAGATTTGTACACAAGAAAATGACTACAGTCCAATATATTCATTTCTCCAGTGCCCAAACCAGGCAGTAGCATACTCCGTGCTTTACAAGGAATCAAAATGTGCAGTAAGAAAGTAATATCTCATGGCAGATAATGCTTTCCTTGTTCTTCCACCAATTTTTTCTTCACTTGCAGGTAGAAATCTTTTCTTAATGGCAGTGAAGAATAAACTGTAACATTGAATACTTTCAGCTAAGCACACTGCAAATATTCCTTCTGCACTTTGGCTAAGCCCCTTGATCCTGGCATGTATAGTGGGTTCGATAATTTCTTCAGTGATTACTGATACTTTCCTGTACCCTCTGATGGTTTCAAGATACCAAAAAGGACACAGTCTGGCCTTTTAACTTGCTCTTCTATATGTCTTTAATGATGGAAATCAAAGGCAATTAACACATTGCTCATTAATGTCTTGAGGTTCTTTCATCTCCCATTCTCCCTTTCTCTCCCTCTTTCTTGCCCTTCACCACTTCTCAATTTAAGTAAATCAGCAGTGCTGCTGGGACATAAACAGTAGAAGGGACAAAGCACACCTTTCATGAGCAGCACAAGACTCACTAGGTCTGTATATATCGCCACATATTTTTGACACATAGGGGTCCATAGATAAAAGCGGCCATGTTCTAGCTAGAAAAGTTGAACAATATTTTAGAAAAATTGTGGCATAGATAGTTCAAGGCAGGTACCTTTAGGAAAACTAGTGAAAGCAAAAATAATCCACCTAAAATAAATCATTTTCTGAAAATATCCATTATGTTTTATAAACTAATCCATAACACTGTATATGGGAAAAGTACTACCTAACTACTACCTAATACAAATGTCTGTACTAGCGAAGATAAGCTGAATTAAGGCTGAATGAGAAGGAGACACTTTTATACACTAACTGGAAGCTACAATGAACAATGAATCATATGCTAAGGCATACATAACTACATGAAAGAGCTAAAAGAAATCACATATGAGACGATATACAATTTCATTTGATTAGAAGGAAAAATATTCTAATGTTAAAGTTCCAGAAAAATCCAACTTGCTGTAATACTTAAGTGCCAATTACCTTGTAAAACCATAAAGGATACAGAGCAGAACAAGCAAAAAGGAATGATCCCTCAAATGCTGTATAAAAATGCTGCAAAAATTATAATCTTTTTTATTAGATGAAACCATGATTTAGATAATGGAGAGCTAATAATACAATGCATATACCTTATAAGTCTTCAGTATTACAAGAGTAGATGTTTTGAGAACAGCTGGAGTTATGTTAAAGGTAAAGAGCACTGGAATAAACTACTGACGTACAAGAAAAGTAACTGAGGCCCTATTAACTCACCACAGTGCGTGGGGCTCTCATCACTCATATCTCCACAGTCGTTATCACCATCACACAAATACGTTCGAGGAATGCAAATATTTGTGCTTTGACATTTTGTAAAACCAGACTGGCAAGTGCGCTCCGCTTTAAGGAGTGGAAAAAAAAAAAAACCAAAGTTCTTTAGAACTTTTTTTTAAATACCATTATGCTCTATCACATTGAAAGATACATGATACTGTTCACAAGAGTCCTGTGGCACTCACTTGCTAAAGTGAAATATTGCTCGTGCTATACAGAAACAATTAGACAATTACTTTTACTGACAAAAATCTTGACAAAAACATGATCAAAGAAATATACACCAATACTTGGGGGTGAGGGAATGTAAATTGACATGTATTCACACTGTAATGCCTGCATTTGCAGCCAGCTGGTACTGTCACCAGACCAACTACAAATGACTAAGACCAGGAATGTCAAATATTCAGATTTCATTGAGAATAAAAAAAAAAAAAAAAAATCAGTGTGCATACAAAAATGTAAAAAAACCTCATTTTCATCATTTTCTCTAACTCCAGATATAAATTTTCCACTGAAGAATGTAATCTTAGTGCAAAGACATGATTAGTTTGATTAACTGCAATAGTAGTTAATATTGAACTAATCATATAATTTTAAACAGAATAAATATAAACTGTGTCTGTATAAGAGTCACAATATACACACCTGATGATTAAATCTAGTATACTTAATATAGTGTGATACAAAGTAAAAATCCACTGTCAAACTCCAAGCTAATCCTGCATTCAATTCATCTGAAATAATCTTTTTTAAATCCATGGGATTACTCACAAGACCTAACATTAAGCGCTGCACGAGCATTTGTTGCATCAAGGCAGACTATTTGAAGCAACAGTTATTATGCAGTATCTTAGGGTACTCTGGAATACCTTTTAACAATTCTATTCACTTCAGATAACAGAAAGCAAAATCTGTAATGTAAATGAAGAAGTCTTTTACACTCTTTGCTGATTTTGTCATAATTCTTCACACACAAACACATTTGCCTCTTTTTGGGTCTAAACAGTCAAACTCAAACAGGGACTAGGTAAATAGGATAAACTTACGGCAATTTCTCTCATCTGATGTGCCATTATCGTAACAGTTGTTTACTCCATTGCAGACATACTGAAGAGATATGCACCTTCCATTATTGCAAGTAAATTCTGTGTGGGAGTCACAAGTTCGGAACAAGCAGCCAACCTCATCACTGTTATCTCCACAGTCGTTGTAGTGATCACAGCGGTAATGATAGGGTACACATCGTCCATTACCACAGGTAAAAGCTGTTGGCTGACAAGTATGGAAAGCTGCAGGAAATTAAAAAAAAAAAAATTAAAAAAGAATATACATGGATAAAATGTAATCTAAGTTCTCTGATGAAGTAACAAGTAAAATCACAGTATTTTTACCTGCCAGGGCAAACACAGCTGCAAAACGGACTGCATGGAAAGTAAAATACATATTTGAATTAAACAAAGTAGAAATTGGTTATACATGATAAAAATTCAAGTGCTTTTGGATTCTAGAGCAAATCAATAGCAAATTCAAACCTCAAGTCTGCGAGCAAGCAAGGGACTCTTTCCAAACTATAGCCATAAGATCCATCATCATAAAGCCATAAAAGTGATAGAGAATACAGAACAGGTAAGATAGAGTATGCATCACTTTCTCATGCAGTTATTTTAAATGCTTACCACAGACACTTTCCAACTCATCACTGCCATCACCACAATCATTGTCATTGTCACATTTCCATCGCTCGGAGATACATTGTCCATTAAGGCATGTGAAGTAACCAGTATCACACCTCGTACCGTTATCCACAATACAGTGCTTGTTATTATTGGCTAAATACCAGCGACCTTCAGAGGGGCACTGACATTCTGCACCAGCTGGACCTAAATTTATGTTTGACAGTTTAAAAAAAAAATTTAAAAAAGACGAAAAAAAAAGAAACAAATTTAGCATTTATGCTTTAGATAGGGTTCCATGAAACCATTCACAGCTGTAACACTGGAAAAGGCAACAAAATTCTCACAACTCCTGTAAGATCTATCTTCTTAGATAGAAGCGTGGTGACTTAGCCAGACTTTTATCTCAGTTAAGCATATGCAAACCCATTAAAACCCAGAAGAGTTGTTTCAGAGTTCCCTAGAGGAACTGAGATCAGAATTTAAGAGTGCCTTAATATTTGCTTATTGTCCAAATAGGTTTTGGGTGGCAGTAAGATGGCATCTGATGCTTTCAAATATCAGAGCTACACCAGTTGAGGCTCTAACCCCCGAAATCAAAGGGTTTTCAAAATTCCTTGCACTAGACTAACTGCTCTTCTCAAAATCAATGAGAAGTTTGAGTTGTTTTCAGGCAAGACAGATTTTTAAAGGTCTTTAAGAAGCTACAAATGAAAGCAGGCACTGACTGAGTTTTTCAAAGTTGAGTATCATAACTTCCAAAAGTCCACAACACACGAAGCAGCTCTCTAACAGGTATGCTCTTTGACGTACACTACCATCCGGTTTCCTGGCCATCTGGACTGGTGACCTGTTGGAACGCTTTGACTCTCTCCTTACACATGCACAAGGAGAGATACAAGATGGGATACACATACGACTCAAGTCTCACCCCGATATGCAGCTGATGATATACAGTACGTTTCCGGAGTCTGTGACTCAAAAGGACACCTGCTCCACAGTGTAGACAGAAATCAATTTGTGCTATCTTCTCAGTAATTGTCCAACATTTAAAATGAGGCAGTAGAAATGTTTATTTTGGAAATTAATCATTAGGGAAAGACATCAAAATATCATGTGATAAAGAAATAGCGACTATAAAGATTTCTTAAATATGTGGTAGGAAACATCTGTTCAATATACAGCGCATCACTGCGTATTCTTAAGGTAACCATATGCTGCAGAGCTCACTTCATGTCTTATCCCAGAGGAAAAAGTCAAACCCCCAGCAAACTACGTTTAGAGAAACCTATAATTTTTATTTGCAAGGATTCTCAGACACAACCCTCAGGTGTGCTGGCAATGACCTTAAATGGCAATCATTTTGATTGCATTTATAAATAAAATAAACATTAAACATTTAGGAACACTAAGAAATATTTCAGCTGTCCCCATGTGATTAAAATTGTTATTCTATGAATTCTAATACAGGCAACACTAATAGCTTACCGTCATCAAGCATAACAGCTTACCTGGTGCACAGATGTGACTGCAGCCACCATTGAACTGGTTGCAAGGGTTGGTACACTGCTGCTGCTTACTTTTTGCCCAGACGTGAACATCCATTGGTCTTTGTGGAAGATTCGTGATCATTACAATCTGATCTGAACCATCATACTTATTAGCTCGGTAAATGCTTCGTGTGTTCCAGTCTGTCCAATATATGTGCTGATCAAACAATGTCATTGCAAATGGATGCAGAGCAGTGCTAACAATTACCTCACGATTTGTACCAGTGAGAGTGCATCTCTCAATCTTCTGCCTAAAACAACAAAGAAATGATTACATCTCGAAAGAAAGAGCTTATGTATAAAGCCATGCCCTAATTAGTCCAGCAACTAGTATCCACCATTTCAGTAATGTGCACTAAAGTGTAGGGTGCTGTTATGAGTTAAACATCTCAATTTTCTCAATCTATGGCTTCAGTAGCGATGCAGAGTAGCAGCTCTGTAATACTGACACAATACTGTACTGAAAGTAATAGGGATGAAGATTGAAATGTTTAAACAACTACACCACTGGGAGCTAAAATTAATGCAAAACCTCATGAGAGAATACACTTTTGGAATGGGTATGATGTTAATGACTTCTTGCACCAGGACTAAACCAACAGGCCCGTGAAATGGGACACGTTCTCATTTCAGTTTTATCTTCTGCAGACCCAAATTTACATAATCATGAAATACCAGCAAATTCACAAGACTATAAACATGCATTTTCTGCTATTTCTCACATAAGAATACAGGAGGGAAAACCAGTTCTAATATATAATAGCCACCACATATATAAGATCTAATAGCCACAAATACATAGCGTATGATAAACATTTCTTCCTAGTTGAACTTCCAGTGTTGATTCTACCTTAGAAACAGTGTTTGCAACAATAAACAAAATTCCAACAAACAAGACTTCAAGGAGCCCCAGAAAATCAGGGTTCAACTCCAAGTTCTGTGATAGACTTGTTCTGCTGTACATGAACGATTCTTTACTTGCACAGACAGCACTACTGACCCACAACTACCTCATCACTGCTTCTCCCCTACAGCCACTCCCACCCTCAATGACCCTTAGAGCAAAGATCAGTGGGGAAGCAGGAGAAGACATGCTGATGCCAGGAGACTCAACACACACTATGCAAGGACATTATTGCTAAGCATTTTTATAAAACAATGATAAATGTTAGAGGTTCCTTTTACCACACAGATTCCTATCTGACATAGGCAGACCATACAAGAATAAAGCATAAGAGAAGAGAAAATGGAAGATGTTCAAAAGTTATTTGCAATGAGGATAACAACAGAAGGATTAACAAGTAATAGATTCAAAGGAAGAGAAAGAGCTTGCCAGAAAAACATCAAGATATAAGTAAATGCTGAAAATGAAATGAGGTACTGTCAGCAAGTTGAAGATAGCAGAACAAGAATGATCATGGATAAAGGCTGTTCCTCCAGCTCCCAGCACCTTGGTGTTCAGTCACACTGTAATGTTCACACGGCAAGACTGCCAACCTCTTACTGATAGAAAGAACACACTTCATGTTGTCTTTGCTCCATCAAGTATGGCATCATTCAACTGCACAGCTCTTAATACTCTTCTCTAAAGAGCAGACAGAGATAGGACAGTGTGTATGCTTATGTATAAAGGCACGATGCTGAAGAAGTGGAGTCATGTTTGTGCAATGTCAATGGAACGGAACAATTGTCTAAGATTTAGCATCTTTCATGCACAAGCTTCTGAAAAGGAGGTAATAAGAATCCCAGAATGGCTCTACAGAGGGTAAGGATAAGGAAGGTATGGGACTAAAGTCATCATACCCGGTGATTTTCTTCCTGCTAGCAGCTGCTCTCCCTGTTCATCACAGTGTGGCCAATACCTCTTGCCCGTGAAGTCAGAAGGGCCAAATGTTGTTGTTGCAGACTGCAAGTGGGAGCTCCACCCTTCGGTTCAAGCCACAAAAAGAGTTCTCACAGAAACACAGAAATGCTCCAACAACTTAGCATTAGCAGGAAGAGAATCACTTGAACTTATTTTATCTAACCTCAAAGCAACTGTATGTTTAATTTTCTGCTAAAGACAAAAATTAATTGTTACCAATTGTATTTAAGGCATTTACTAGACTACCAGTGTGGGCTGAATAAGAACGGAAATGGCCAATGAGAGAAAACGAGCAGATAAGAAATTTCTCAACAAGCTGAACAGCTTGTCTCCTTTGTCATCACTAGTAGGAAGGAAAAAGCTGCATTTCATATAAGTGGAAGAAAAAGCATAATTTTAGTAATTATTACAAGAAAATAATAATAGGTGGATACTTTATGAGGCAAAAGCTTTAACGTGAAAGAACAGCTGTGGGAAAAGCGCAGGAAGGCACTTTTCTATGAAATTGCACTTCTACAAAAGAAAAGAAGCTCAGGTGCAGGCTCCAGTAATTTCCCCCATTCATGCCACAGGGAACTTCTTAGGGGAAACCTTGTACACAGTTCCCAAGTGTCAGCATGCTATCTGGTGAGGGATTCTTACTACGTTGCATGCAGCAACTGTGAAGATATGAGGAAAGAACAGTGTACAACTAGCTCATACGTTTCATCTGCTTGAGACATATCTCAAGACTTGTGTGTGTGCCCAATTGTATCATGATATTTATAAGGCAACAGGAGGGTCTAGAACAAAAGAATACAAACACTGTTTTAGAGAAAGAGGGATAGCACCTTTTGGAGACTAGCATAAGCAAGAGTAAAAATGTAGGAGAATATACAGCTCACTCTTGTGTTCCCTTGGTGCATTCAGAGCTAAAAGGAGCACTGTCATTTTTGAGTGTCTGGTCTTCATATCTTACTCCATGCTGGTATCTATCCTTCTGAAGGGGTAAAGGCCCTTCCCATGCAAGTCAGAATAAAGACTCCAGACTGTTTAAGCATCTGCTCCCCTACCTCCATTAACTAGAGTTTGAAAGAGAAAAGAGGATGTCTCATTTGACATCCTGCATTTCTCTTAAAATAGAGGGTCTCATTACAGGTGCCCTACCCCCCCCTGATGAATCCGAATAAGAATGCCCTCCTATCAGAAAAATCTAAGAGAGGCACAGATCATAAGAGTTATTATATTAGAGACATCACTTTTCTATCACAGCAAAGGAGAAGCCTGCAAAAGAACTACTATGCTGAAGGAACCAAAAGGGAAAGGCCTGATTGCTGCAGTGATTTCTCTGAGACCATGGGTAATATTGAGTGG
>NW_009646928.1:3958957-3969802 GCF_000708025.1 Charadrius vociferus | reverse complement strand
AAGGGCAGGCAACAGCAAGGACATCATACCAAATTTCACAGGTGATAGGCATGAACCATGAGCAATGAATGATGTAAAATGTGCACTGGGATTGTATTTGTTAGAGAAGATGCTTATAGAAGTCCTGAGTTGCACATAAGATCAACAAACTGCCAGCTGGCATAAATGCCATAAAGCAGTAGAGTAAATCTACACTGTGGCATAACAACTTCTTATTGCACAATAGTTCCACAACAATATCGAGACTTGACATCGCATTGCTATTAAGTAACTCAACATTCTATAATACAAAGTACCAAATTCAATTGAAATGCTGAAAAACAGTTTAAAAAATGAGGAAAAATATATAATAGATCTATTAAAAAATTAACCGACTGTAAACCAACAAGTGTGTTATCAATACATACAGATTTGCATCAGCCCAGTATAGCTGCTGTTCTTCATAGTCCAGGGTGAGCCCATTTGGCCATACCAAATTGGTGCTCACAATAGGTATTCTGAAGTTTCCTCCAAGTGTAGCTCGTTCTATCTTTGCATTTGAACTCCAGTCAGTCCAATACATATACCTGTCAATAAAGTTACTACAAAGTTATATTTTCAACAAATAAAGTTCACAAAGCTCTTATCTACTCCAGGTTATTTCCACCCTGGTGTCCCTCACTGTGCAGTGCACAACTAGTGGAAAAGCAATTTTTCCTCTATTTTGGCCCACATTGACATGAGAATCTTCTTTTAGCAGGGATCACTGGGGTCCACTGGAGTGAACTTCAAAAAAGCTTTTCCAGCTCCTATAAGAATCCAGTAAAGTCAATTAATCTCTTTCTCTTTCTTCATTTGAAATACAGTATAATTAATAATGAAATTAGAAATACAGTATGACACTGTAATGCCCCCAGCCTCTCAGGGAATGTTTTAATACTGAAAGAAGAATTCTTCTGAGGCACTCAAGAAGTACAACAGAAAAGGGGAAAGATCATACAGGACTCTAAATAGAGAGATCTGTTGGCAGTGCCACCTGATTATTGTGATACGACATTCTTGAAGAAATCTTGGTGAAACAAATACCCTTTTTCCTGCCTTACACAGCAAGTGGTGGATGGTTAGTTGCTTGACAAACACCTGCTTTGAACATTGTTCTCATTTACCCCCAGTACCTGGCTCTCATCCTCACTAAGTGGAGCCTCATGCACTACACATTCATAAATGTTCCAAAAATCTCAGAAGAAAATTCACATCTCTGAGGCTGAGATCAGCTTAGAAAACTTAATCCTAAAGAGTTAGATCTAGGATGGTTATGCACAGCTCGAGGTTAGGGCTCAGAACAGGAAGTATCTGGCAGTCTTTGTTGAAGTCTAAATTGTAGTTTCACCTTCAGTCAAAATAAAGCATACAAAGTGCAACACATACCCTCTGCAGGGATCTAATACAATGGCTCTTGGTCGTGGAACCCGGGCAATCACTGTGCGGTTAGATCCATCCACAGCCATCGAGCTGATAGTCTGATTGAGGTAGTCACTGTAGTAAACTCTGTTGTTGATCCAGTCAAAGGCTATGCCATCTGGAGTCCCCAGGTCTTAGACACATGCAAACAATACACAAGTTCAGTACAGTTTCCTGAGATACTGCAATACTCTTTGCCTATTCTAATGTGGCAATGCCAAAGATCTCTTTGAAATGCCATTGGTATCAATGTAAATTTGTCCATTTAAAAATCTGAAGAACTAATACCTTAGGACTCAGGCAGTCCTGTGTAAGCAGTAGGGTTACAAAGATCTTTTCCTCACACAGACCTAAGTTCTGGTTGCTGTTCTCCAAGTACAAGGAATCATCCCTCACTCCAAAATATTAATTTACTATACATAATTTTAATTTATTACATATAATTTTTTATATATCATAATATTTAACCAGTATTATATTTCCATTTCATTGTGATCAAGGTGAAATCTCAGAAGAGGAAAAAACCAAGAAGAGTCAAAAGGACCATTTCATCAGATACCTTAACTAAACAGCCTACCTTGTCCATTAGCATAAAAATATTAACTACTGCTTGCTGCTGCAGTCCATTTTTTCAATATCCAATTACTTGGATCACATTGCAGTGCACTTACCAGATGCAACTACTGTTGGAGAGCCAACTCCTGAATAAATACTAACATAACTGATTCTTCCTGTCCCTGAAGGATAACTTTGTGTAAAATATATTCGGTTGTTTATGCTGTCAAAATCCAGGGCCACTGCAGTTCTTAACACATTGACTGTGCGGAAGGGAGGACTGTGATTTTCAGGATCGAGGTGGATACTTCTGAGAGCATTCTCAAGAGCAAAAATCAGGTAGTCATCAGTTGAAATGGAACATCTCTTGCCATCACTGCCTAGTGTTCCAAAGGCACAACCACATTTGGGTGTCTGCATGTCAGGCAGGGCAAAACACAGATGAGAACAGCCTCCATTGTTGTCCAAACAAGGATTGTTGTTGACATCAAGGGGTGAACGTGACTGGAAATTACTATTGTAAATGGTAACATCTCTTAGCCAGTTAATGTTGTCTCGTATTACTGTTGGTTGATCAGTATTGCCTGGCTCCTTGCTGGCTTGGAAGACTTTTTTCAGGTTCCGATCCACCCAGATCATAGAATTTCCAAAGACAGTGATACCATATGGAGTTGGATAGCGACTGCCATAGCGTACTATTTCAACATCACCACCATCAGGCTGAATTCTTGCGATCATATCTAAGGAATCATCCACCCAGTAAATGTAGCCATTGCTGTGATCTATGGCCAACCCACGAGGTGTGACAATGCCCTCAGACACAAGAACTGTTCTGTTGGTGCAGTCAAGAAATGCACGTTCAATCTTCGGGTTTTGCCCATAATCTGCCCAGAATAGATATCTGTTTTTTGGGTCGACTACTATATGCCTTGGCATGTCTATGGTAGTTTTAAGCAGAACACGGCGATAAGTTGTGTTTAAACGCAAAACTTCTATAAAAGTCTCTGTCAGGAATGCATTTGTAAAATAAAGATTTCCTTATTTAAAGAAGAAAAAAAAAAAAGCAGAAAAACAAAACAGGAAGTTAATATATAGCATCAACAGCTGAGTAACATGAGCTGATAAAATACTAAACCACAAAATGAATATCCACAAACATCTTAGTAGTTGGAAGCATAAGGTATTTGCCAACACTTTGAGGAATTAGAAAGATGACACCCAAACTGACAATGAATTTCTAAATCCTCATTGTTTGCCACGGAAAAAATCAGTGGTATAAGATCAAAAGTGCATTAACTACAGTTGTTCATTAGGTGTACTTTTTTTTTTTTTTTTTTTTTTTAATCTAAACCTTTGGCTTGCCCTTCCATACTCTTATCCCTTTACCTTTTACAACACACAACTATGAAAACCATGTTATGGCACAGCACTGTATACAGTAACTAAATCAAGTGTATACAGCAGATGATTATTCTAAACTCATCCCAACAAGCCTATCAATCAACAGAAGAACCTTTGCAAAACATATATATAATATGTATACATATAAAATAAAGGTATTTATGGTAATGGTCAGCTGCTTAGAGTTGATTAACACTTTCTGAAGAGTTAATATTTGAATTAATCTCTAATACGTTCAAAGTATTTCTTCTGCTTTCTTTACTTTTCATTATAATTTATAGGATTTGTACACAGCAATATGATGGTAGATGAAGAGTCCTTCTTTCTTACTAACCATGTCATCAGACAATTTTTGTGCACTCTTCTCTGGTACATGTTTTTCATCATGGTAGTAAAGCATAGTAGTACACTGGATAACAGCTACTTATGAATGCACAGACAGACACCTCAGACCAATATGAAAGCTTCATGACAGAAAAGGTTCTATACATCTGCTCTGATAAACTTTCATTTTTGCACATATATATAAAAATAAGAGCCATTCATTACTTTTCCTTTTTTTAAAATCAGTCCATGGACACATAAGTTCGAATCATAGGACTTCCATTCAACATAGTTCCTTTAGGATCCATCTATGTGAGTCTAAAAATTTTACAATCTGTAAAGAATAACATTTTCCTAAATTCAGCTATACTTACCTGCTACCCAGTCAATTGCAATGCCACGGATCCCATTTCGTCCTATTCCATTTGTAACAACATTTCTAAAATAAGAACCATCAGGTTTAATTTTACGTATTGCATTCTGAGAAGAAATTGTGCTGCTGAAGTCACACCAGTAAATGAAACCAGAAGGCATGTGAACATCCACGTGAAGCGCATTTCGTCCTGAAATATTTGGGAAAGTAATAATTAATTATCTTGGATATAAAGTAACTTATTTAAGACATGTGCTATGCCAGCAAGAAATGTCAAAATATTAGGCATTATAACATTTTTTTTCCACTATAGTATCCACATACCTCTTCCTGCCAGTGGTACCATGGCTTCAGAGTGGTCAGATGTCTCTAGACTAAATCCTTTAATTGCAGAAAGCATAGAAACAATTACAAATGAACTGTATGGGGAACAGGTTCTGTTATCAGGATTTAGTTGAAAGCCAGTAGCACAGGCGCAGGAGAATAATCCACCAGGTACAGGCAGGCAAAGCTGCTGGCAAACTCCAATATTATTACTGCAGCCATTTGAGGAACCAGCGGAATCTGTGAAAGACACATGGCAAGACATAAAAATCTGAACTGTATCATCACAAATTCCACAGACATATAACCAAATTCATATACTTGCACAGAATTAACAACCATCTGACAAAAATAAAGATCTTCAACATTGTACATTTTAGCACATAAGCATTAGCAACGATTTGCTGGTTTCTTGCCATCTAAGGTTATTGGAGCCAAGAATCAGATAAAATGGATATATGAATTTGAAGCCAAAGTAACAAAATTTGTTATTTAGTCAATATTACAGTGATTATATTTTAGTAAAACTACATGTGCCAATAGATGCCTTAACTGGATGGTGGAACATCTCTTTACCAAAACCAGGTGAAATGCTTCTGACCCTTTTCCTGAAAGTCTAATCAAACTATTTCCTTTGAAAGAGCATGCATTCTGCCTCTGACAGAAGTCTGAATTTTCACAAGTTGGATATCCTGAAATACCTCTTTAGCAAATACTCACTGTCTCTGTAGTACACACGTAGGCACTTCAGTCTTGGCACATTATCTCTCAGTACTACTTTGTTTGCTCCAGTTGACTTGTCAACTCGTTCAATAACTTCATAATCTCGATCGGTATAGTACAGAAAGGTATCATACACAGCGATTCCCCATGGATGAGAAAGATGAACCACCAGAGTCACACGATTTGTACCATCCACATTGCCTTTCTCTATCTAAGAAATCAGTTTAAAGCTTAATATTACATTCTTATAATAAAAGATTAATGTTACAATAAAAAATTAAAATGCAACAAATGCTACTAAAATCTCTTCATGCATGAGATCTTTATGTACGCAGTAGGAAGAAGAGGGTCAGCATGATGTCAATAATGATTTCTGGGTTTTCATTCAAATTCCTCATATATTTCTAATGGTAACTAGGAAAACAGTTATTCAGATTTTGCTTGGTCCTGCAACTCCCAGTTGTATGAGTAAACTAAAGTAACTGAATTACTCATGTGAGCCACAGGCAGATATAGATGAACATCTAAAAAAGCAATTATTAAAATAATTATCCTACCACTCCTGTGCTTGTGACAGCCCAGTACAACTTTTGTTCCTTAATGTCAATGGTAATGAACTCTACATGGTCAAGGTTGCCAGTGAATAGGGTTTGTATGCCTGTTCCATCCATGTTTGCACTGGCAATCTTTGCTGGGACTCCACTGTCAGTTCCCTGGTCTGTCCAGTACAGCTTCCTGTAACACACATTATCACATCTGTTAGCAAAGCTGATAACAGAGCTCAATGGACTGGAGTCACTTGAGCATATGCTTAAATCCCCATCCTTTGTCAGCCAATTACTTCAGCATAGGCTGAGCAGAGATCACTTTGAACCAGAGCACAATGAAAAAGAGAACTTGTTTGAAAAAAAGAGAAAAATCCTTGTTCTCTTTTTCAAGAGAACAATGCCTGTTAAATCATTTTTAGTAATCCATAACCTCCCCTGTATCATCCCACAATACCATCAGCAGGTAAACTCAGTAAAGTATTAGGACTATAACAAGAAAGCAGGAGAATATTAATTCTGTTTCACAGATGGCTGCAAGGTTTCAGAAGTAAGTTTGGTTCCAATTCAGAATTAAAAATATTATATGAATTATCTGGCTCTGGCGAATATTTGCACCACCCTGGCCTCCGTTTTTGAAGAACACCTGGGGCACATGGCAGCCAGACTCCCAACGAGGGACAAAAAGTTAGGCATGAATTCATCTGAAACCCTGACAAGTCACCAGAACTGTCTCATTATGAATATGGTCCTATGGAACACTGAGATTTTTTTATTATTATTAAAAAAAAAAAAAAAAAGGACCATGTTGCAACTTTGAGTACTCCATTGGAAAAGAAGCCAATTACAGCTCTTCTGGGGAGAAAGCAGTAAAATTGTATTTAGTGCTATGCTGTTCAACATGTGACATTCTTCCCATGTAGTGTGTCTTTCTACTATAGATAGGCCTCAAGACAGACATCTCAAGGTATTACAAAGAAAGACTTTAGAGCTCTCTTTATTCTGGGTTCCCATTTTTCAGAGATTTTTTTCACAATCATAATATTCTGACATCCTTTTTAATTTAAAAGTTCTACCATATAAGTATATGGCAAATTAGGAGAATGAACATCTATGCAACAATTTATGAAGCCAGGCAATTATTTTCTAGGACTTAAAAAGAGGACTTAAAAATTCTGCACAAATATGAAAAAAAGAAAACCATGTCAAATCCAGGATGGAAGCTGAAGACCCTAAAAATTAAGAAAAACATGGAGAATATACTCGTGCAAAGACAACAGCAATTTTGGAAATTTACCCTCTTGCTGGATCAACTGTCAAACCAATCGGCGTGCCAGCTCCCACGGAGGTGCCATCATTGGTAATCAGTGTTTTCCTGTACATCATGTCACCGTGCAGCTTCAGGACCTACACAAACACTGAACTCATCAGAGTATGTAATATAGAACTTACGATAGATTTTTCCAATTAAAGGAAGGAAGTCTAAATCCAAGGGAGTTGAAATTGCAGAAGACTCTCTCAAACAACACAAAGAAAAAGCACATTGTTCTGTACTCTAACACGCACCCCTTGAACCTGCCTAAGTTAACAAATAAGCATCCTAGGTATAAAAATCAAAATCTTTCAGCTTCTATAATATCTTGAAGGCATTACAGGCTGCACAGGTTGATGAAATGTTGATTTAGAAAGTATTCAATTTTATTTGTTTAAATTAGCTGCCTTTTAATTTAATAGTATGCGTTTATATTTTGGGATAAGAGCATTATTTACTGGGCTTATTCACAGTCATTACTGCATTATTGTTTATCCTCTTTACACTAAATCACATTTTTATCCTTCACATACCATCAGACTGCTAGTCTCCAGAAAGCTACATAATATGATATGAAAGCATTTGGGAGTGGATCTTAACAGCGTTTGAGGGCAATGGTCCTTTACTATTAGAGGCACTGATTTGAAGTGAGAATAGTAATAATACCAGTAACTCTAGTGATCAGAAAGATTGTGTGTCAAACACCAGAAGCCTAATGACTTGAAGGGGGAAGAAGAAAAAAGAAAAAAAAAAAAAAGAAAGAAGAGATCTATGCACAAAATAAAGTTCCGAGAATATACTGCTTTCAATCTTTTTGACTATGCTCAAATTTAGGTTTTATCTCTTCAAGTTTGTAAAATTTTTTTCTACAGACTGTTTGCATTTTAAAGTGAATCTAATTTCAGTTTTTCACTAAAAAAAATATTCCTAATTTCAGCCTGTATACATAGCAGTGAAAAATATAGGCTCTTACTTTCCAATTGTCCCTCTTAAATAATTACCTCAATTGACTGCGTCCCTGGGTTACTGTAATACAGGTTTGCAGATATCCAGTCCAATGCTAGACCAATAGGAGCACCAATAACAGCTGCGGGAGCAAAAACTGTCCTGTTGGCTCCATCTGACCTCACTCTGTGAATTTCACCCTTGGAAAAAAAGATAACAAAAGTGAAAAAATGTCAGGAGCAGAAAACACTGTTCTATTCCAACTAAATAAGCACTTACTTTATATCACAATCTTTTCTTAGCAAAATGAAAATCCAGTAGAGAGAAATGTATTTGTATATGCTCAATGCATAAACATGGTAAAAATACTATTGTAAATCATTATTATCCAGTGTGAAGAGGCATTACTGTTCACCAACCACCAACTGATTGACAGAAATAAAATGACGTATACATTTAAGCTATATACAGACCCACTTCTTGTATTGTATTTGTAACTTGTAACTTGTATTTCATTATCAAAAGATTTTTACCCGGATACCTCAGTTAACCATCTTGAATATACCTGAAATCTAGTAAAGGAAAATAGTGTTTTCTCCATGCATAAATATTTAAGAACCAAATTTTTAATAAGCTGTAATAGCAAGAATCAAGACTAAGGTTATCCTTACAGGTTTCTTCATAAGGGTAATCCTTGAAGTGATAACTTATGACTTGCAGATTCTGTAGTATTAGCTACAGTGTGTGATGGTAAAGCATGATATAAACAAGCACTGAACAGAGAGACAAGCCAGATAAAGGTCTGAAGTGGTTACTCTAGCTGCCTTCCTGAGCTTTCTTCAGGTTATGTCGGTTTTACAAGGGTTCTGCAGAAGTCCTGAGTATTAACATGTGAATCTTTCACAGCTAGTATTAACGCACAATTGAAATACCAGCAGCTATCGCACATTATTAAGCCTTTTGGAGAAGAGGTCAGTAGGGTTAGGGGAGCTGTGAGCAAGTGTTGAAATCTGTTTCTCTCTCCTCACTAATTACTTCCTCCTCCACTGATGCAGACATGCTGCGCCTGTCCTGGGATGATCTGACTCTGTGGTGCAGGCTCATCAACAAGGCAGCACTGGGACTCACCACCCCAGTTCTTCACTGAGGCAACACATGCAGTACGTCTGTTCTGCTGGAAAGACAAAGGGGCACTGCCAAGTCGAAGGGACAGGACACACAGGGCACCATTAGAGCCTAAACTTTGCATCACTTGAAGACAGAAGCAGTGCAGCTAACACCAGCCCAGTTCAGGAAGGGAGGAGGTAGAGGCAGAGACAGAGCAGACCCAGGCAGTAAAAAATGGAGAACAGGTTGCAGTTGCCATCTCAGAGCAGAAACAAGGTAGGATCAACTTTAGGAAAGGCACCCAGGGATCATTTGGTCCATGCATATTCTTAATTGCCTTGTTACCATGGTATCAGTATACTGTCTAAATATCTCATTGCAGAATTGAAAATGGTGCTTCAGAGAGGAATCAACATACCAGGTGGCAAAAATCTGAACAAGAACTCCAGGCCAAATTCACTGCTGGCTTAAATAGGTAGAATTTCTCAAACACCTGAGGGCACTACTTGCTGAATCCTAACAATGTAATGCTCTTTGCAGATTAACCTGTCCTTGAATCCCCAGGCCTACAGAAAGAAAGCAGGCAAGTAGGATAACTTTTGGTACTGTATAAACCCTACTTTGAAAACACGATGGACATTGCATATTTATAAGAGTGGCTAGTATGATAGGCCCTTCAAAGACAGTTAGGAATTATTCTGCCTATTATTGACATTAACAATTAATAATCTATGGAACATGACAGCTAAAGAAAAAATACTTTGAAAGTGTTTTTCAAGTAGAATAGGGAGGACTTTGATATTTACCTCTGTTTCCTGAGTTTGTTTCAGACAGGGTGAACAAGTTGATGGATGTTCACTTGAGCTCTAACTGCAGCTTCAACTGTTGCCAACACTGGCAGTGAAATCACAGCTACAAACTATGCAAGTGTAGACAAACCCCAGGAAAACCCAAATGTGCAAAGGATGGAGGCAAAACAGGGTGTTAAGGAAGAGGCCTTGTGATAATGGACAAGCACTACAATTAAGAAAGCAGGTAAATATGCTTCTGTCATTAAAAACTAGAGAAATATCTTTTTTCAGAGAGCGAGCCATGACTGGTACAGGTGTCTCAGCTCTGTTGGGGAGCAACAGCAGCCTGAGGCCTGCAGGTCACGGGTACAGATAGGGGGCACAGCCCACAGTCATGCGTTTATCAGGCTGGAGCTCAAGACAGAACTGAAATACAGCACTTACCCACACTCAGCCTGCAGAGGCACCTGGCATTTCACTTGCCAGCTCTGTTAATGGGTATATCAGCCCATGACCTCCTACAGAACTGTTCAACCTCTTGTAAATGTCAGCTGTATCTGCTGGCTGAGATCTGTCAAGAACATTTTTTCAGACTGCACGGAGGATCAAACAGATTCCTGAGTTCTTATCTAGTTCCTTGGGCAAAGGTTTGCTTAAATAGGTCTATTTAAATACTTCGTGGGAACTAAACGTTCCAATTTTAAAAGTATAAATAATTAAACAAATCATAATTCCTTTATAAGTGACACAGAAAAGGCTCTAAAATTAGTGATTTTTAAACTTATTTTTACTTCAAACCTGCAAAATGTAAGGGAAATGGGTTGGGAAAAAACAAACCCATAAATCTTGTGTGGATGAAAGGTAACAAGTTAGTGTGAATTGTTTCTGTAAAACATAACTACAGAAATCTCCTTATCTACCATTATACTTCTACAGGACCTAGACACTGCCTTCCTTAAAAAGAGAACTACTTTTAATTTTCCAAGAATGAACACTTACTGCTGA
>NW_009646928.1:3953228-3958901 GCF_000708025.1 Charadrius vociferus | reverse complement strand
GCTGAACCAGCAGTTTCCTATCACGTCCTTCTCCCTGACTGCCAGAGATTTTTTTTTGAAGTGTCCATCTGCAAAAATCGGGAATTTCTTACGGGAAGTTAGCCTTAGGGAACACATGTCATTTCTCAGTTCAGGACAAGCATTAAAAATGCTTAGTCAAACAATTATAATCAACCATTAAAAATTAGTTCAAACCGGTTTTTAGATCTGTAAGCCTTATACATGCTACCTGGAAATTGCTGTGACTGTGCAACCATTTTCTTCTACTTAAAGAAAAAGACGCCTCTCTACTATGTTACTTCATTAAGTGCTCAGACTAGATGCATGCATTTTCATTCTAATGTTCAGGGCCACTGTGTCCAACATATCGCTCCCAGAGAGAAGTGTTCTGCTTGTGTTTGCAGAATTAAGTCCTAAGTCAAGAGAGAAGAGAAAGAGTGGACAATAGCAAAGCGGGGCTGAGAGTATGGTTCTGTCAATGCTTTCCATTATTTCCTGTTCATGTCTAAGGTTGAGACAGAAATAGCATTAATCAAATATTTCAGCTGACAAAGATGAAAACTAATTTACAAAAGACATAAAGCTTCTTTATCTTACCCTAGGGGGAAAAAACCAAACAAAAAAATCAACCCCAAAATACCCTTTCATTCCTTTCAATTATATTTATCAAAATTCTTACCTGCAAGGCTAATATATTTCAGTCAAAAACATTACTTTAAAATGCACATTTTGAACACAAACACTAACTTACTGGATTTTCAACCCAATAAATCATCTGTTCGGAGTCATCAAAATCAACATCAACACCATTTTGAACTCCTGCTATTGGAACCATAGCATCATTCGTCTTCTCCTCAGGGTTCAGAGAAAGTCCATAAATTATATTATCTCTTACAGCAATAAGGAAAGGATGTTCAACTGTGAAAACATACAACGTCATTCAGAGTTGTTTCTGATCAAGAAAATGGCATTATGGTATGCTTCCCCTCTCCCACCCACAAATTCCCTGACGCTGAGAACGGTTGAATGTTACAAGTGATGCTTTGCAAACACTTACCTCTAAGTTTGTTCTCTCACTCAGAGTGAGGTTATTGTAACTGTTATTGTTTTAACACTTAAAGTTTCAGCACTGTGCAATCACAATGCACGTGCAAGCAAATTCTGGGAAGGAGGAAGTAAATAAGGCAGGATCACTCATTGCTGGCCAAGGGAAGTACATTCACGCAGCTGCTCTGAGCAGCTTCTTCAAATCTCTGAGAATGGGAACCAGCAGGACAAAGCTCTGAGGGCTCTCCAGGATATACCCGAGATGGCTTCTAATGCCTATTGAGCAGGACTCACAAGCAAGGTACGATGTCACAGCAGCAATTGCTGGTCTTTATTATTAAATATAACTGCAGTACTGTGTCTTCTTGTTTTATCTCTAAAGGAGTAGACATACTCCCTTTTAATATATTTACTTTTAGGTAAACTTTTACCCTTATGCTTAAATCTGATTAACAAAGGGCATCTAGTCAGGTGATCTGAGAAAAAGCATTGAAGAGCTGTGGAGTGTGAGTCAGCAACTTCATTCCTCATCGGCTAGGGAGTAGGGGAAGAGAATCTCCTGAACATCAATTCCTCTCTTCCGTGTGCTTTTGCCTTTGGAGAACAAATTCTAGCCTCTTCTCTCCATAGGCACAAGCTACCTCTTAATAAGGAACTGGGCTGCTGCTGCTGCATACAAGGTAGCAGTAAACCATTTCCCCTTTTATACTAGATCAAAGACTTTTTTTGTTTTGGTTTGGGGTTTTTTGTTTTTGTTGTTTACTGGCTGCTTAATAATACATTTATATAAATTTTGCAGTGAAAATTTTAACACAAAAACCACAGCATCATTGCACATCTCAAAAGTTATTCTCTGTACTTCTGTCTGGCAGCTCAAACTATTTATCAAATCTGACATAAGCTTAGATTTTGTTTGTCTCAGCACAAAAAATCACATTTTGGCAAACAATTGCCTGAAGACCTATAGCTAGCTCTGTTTGTGAAATTCTTGGACTTCTTCCATTTTTTTTCCCCTAAGAATGTGGCACGCCAATGCTCTTCTATGAAATGTTTGCAAAGAACAGCTAAATTCCTGTGAAATTGTTCCAATGCATACAAGACCCTGGAGTCATTATTCCCTTCCTAATTGTACACAGTACAACACTACTGAATCCTGCTATGGATATGTGAATTCTCTAGGCTAGACTGTTTGTACTTTAGAAGTTTGATAGCCTCATTTAAACCAATTATATTCTACAGAAATTTTTTGCTGATTGCTTCCTTTAAGTTTAACACCTATGCAAATCTATAGTCTGATTATTCCTCATTCATATAATGGACAATAGAGCAAATTTGCTGAGCTATACAGATCTAAAAATCTATGTAGCTTCATCAGATAGACATTAATATAATTTCTGCAATTCTTAAACTTAATACAGGTTTACCTGGCAAATGATAATCCATACAAAATTCATGTATTGTTATATTAAATATGCAAATTTACCATATTAATACAAGATTTTAATATACACAAATTCCTTGTTTTGTTTCCAAGACAGCTTGCTACATTACCATCTTTAATATCAACCTGAAATACAGTTTAAGGTAAAATAAGTGCAAAGGCAATCTTATAATAATGTGCAAAATGGTGTAATCCTAGAATCAATGCCTTTCCATCAATATGAAGTTAGCAGTATTTAATATGCGAACTAAGTAGGCAGAGACCAGCAATATCATTGTTTTGTAGAGACACTGGGCAACCAAATGCATGCAGCTCAGTTTAATCTTTCTTCTGAAAGTTTGTGCTGGCCTAATAGAGTAAACAATGACAGCAAGGATAAGGATAATAGTAAATATTAGAAAAGTAATGGCAAATGCCTATTCCTTTGTAATTATTAGCAATAACTGAAATCTTTTACCATCAAAGGAATTGGCATATTTTTAATAACTTTTTCTGATGTGCTGACCTTCAGCAAATACATTATCTAAAAAAAATTCCTGAAATCTGTAGATGTTTTTTTACATACTGTTTAAATGTATAAATTCCATCTAAAAAGAAAAAATAATAATATAGTTTAAAAGAATTGTGCTTCACAGAAGGATATTTCTGTTTCTTTCTTACACAATTTATTATGAGCAATTATGCAATTTATAAAAGGGCCACAACCGTACCTAAGGAGACACAGGAAACTTAGCAACATGTGGGAAATAAAGATAAGGACTGTCAATAGCTCAATTTAGTGGCAAAATTGGGTCAACCTCTACATGTTCACGTGTTTCATCACTGCCATGTTCCATTTCTTTCATCATGATCCCTCTATAAGCCTGCACATACTAAAACCAGTACAGATTTCTAAAAGAAATCTTTTTTTTTTGATAGATTAAACAAACTTGAACTTCATTTCAGATTATATAAATTGGTAATTCTCTTACTGCTGGTAAGAAAAACATGAATGCAATATAGCTCTTTAAAGAACACACTGTTAAGTATCAAGCAGGAAATCAGCATGATACGGCTTTTAAAATTTAGATAGTTTTAAAGGAAAACTATCTTTTGACTGACAGAGATTTCTGGTGGTAGCTCATCCCAAAGATAAATTCTACTTAAATTTCAGTGATTTGAGCTTCCTTATTATGGAGGTAGCAAAGCACACTTTATATCTGTACAACTGATGGAAAAATTAATAAGGAATGCTTCATCAGACAAAATTAATCTGGTCAAATTTCTGGTCACAAACTGCCTGCCAGTGGTTTGAATTTTTGTGACTTTTTTTTTTTAATGAATTGGGTCAATGGTTCTTAGAAGTCATTGAGGCCTGTGGACTGTTCAAAGAACATTCAGTAGTACTTTTTGTTATGAAGTTTTGCTTGCAAAGGTTAGCTTTGTTACAGCTGCGTCACCTGTAGCATCTGTAATTTTAGGCTGTGTTTCTAGACCTCCTGCATTTGGCATACTTATTTTTCACATGGGAGGGAAAATGCTCAAGCTGTGAAATTTTGATCTGAATTCCAAAATGCATTAGGCTGAAAAGAGTGATTA
Organism: Charadrius vociferus; assembly: GCF_000708025.1. NCBI lineage: Eukaryota > Metazoa > Chordata > Aves > Charadriiformes > Charadriidae > Charadrius > Charadrius vociferus. The sequence goes on along the minus strand of NW_009646928.1, from coordinate 3,954,835 downwards.
GGAACAGAGAGAGCATCTCTCCTGATTAGAGGAAACCCTAAGATCACAACTTACTTCTTAGCAAAATAGTCTGATGAAGAATGTAATAGTCACTTCAAATACATACAACATATACCAGAGATTAAGAACTACTGATGCTATTTATCCTGAAGGACAGCAATGGCATAAGTAATGGGAATAAACTGGGGAAAGACTATATTTGAACAGACTATATTTGAACGCTGGGACTGTTTAGTTTGAGGAGGCGGCGGCTGAGGGGGGACCTCATCACTCTCTACAACTATTTGAAAGGACACTGTAGAGAGGATGGTGCTGGTCTCTTCTCACAGGTAATTAATGACAGAACAAGAGGGAATGGCTTCAAGCTCCAACAGGGTAGATTTAGACTTAACATGAGGAAAGAATTTTTCACAGAAAGAGTGGTTGGGCATTGGAATAGGCTGCCCAGGGAGATGGTTGAGTCACCATCCCTGGATGTGTTTAAGAGATGTTTAGATGTGGTGTTGGGGGATATGGTGTAGAAGAGAACTTTGTAGAGTATGGTAGATGGTTGGACTCGATGATTCCAAGGGTCTCTTCCAATCTAGACAATTCTATGATTCTATGAAAATCAGAAAGTTTCCAAATATCAAAACTATGAGGTTCAGTGAGTTTTACGGGCAAGAAACCAAATTAATCTTAAACTGGAGCCTGACTGGTGAAAGGGGACATGTAATATGGTAGTCAAGGACAAGAAGCAAACAAACTTGAAGAACCAAGAAAGTCCCTTTTAGTCCTGCATCCTGACGTTCTTGCAATTGCAACTCTTAAAAACAGGTTTCCCAGTTTAATATTTATAATGAGAAAGACAACGTTCTGTGAGAGTATGCTTTCGTTTCGAACTGTTACTAAGCTCCTTCCAGATGTATTCCAACAGCAAAACATTCCATGTGTTGAAAAAAATTAAAATGTAGCTTATTTAAAGTGCGTAAAAGAAAACTGGGTTCATCCATTTCTCCAAAAGAAGCATCTGAATCTCTGACTGAGCTCTTGCCAGAACCTGGCTCCAAACCTTTAGGCCAAGTACATTCTGTGCGTCGTAAATGAAGCCTGCCTGAAATGCCCCCAAACTCATTTAATGAGCAGCAGCCCACAGATCTGAAGTATGATTTTTGCCTGACAGAAGGATGGATCTGACAGTGTCAGGTCTGGTTTTTTGGTTTTTTTTTTCCATCTCTCATTATTACTGCCCTACCTCTCATGCAGTTCCTGTTATCAGGAGAAAGTGTCCATCCTGAAGGACAAGCACAGGAAAAAAAAAGTGGTCCTGATGAAGAAAGCAAGCAGAGGTGGCTACAGGGGGACGATGCACAAGAATTGATACCTGAAAAAAGAAAGTATTAGCAACTGTAAGAATGAGTGACTGGAAAGAATATTCAATCTCATTGCTACTGATAGTATCAACACAGAACTAAATCAGTTTTATTTTTTTAATTTTAAGCAAAGAGTAAGTTATTTCCGAGAACCACAAGCAACACAATACACTTGTAACAGGATATAATTTTTCATGTAAAACCAGTACCATTATCACAGTGGTGTTTTCAATTTTTTTGCATCATAGAAAATCT
>NW_009646928.1:3926917-3953187 GCF_000708025.1 Charadrius vociferus | reverse complement strand
TGCAAGATTTTCAGTCTTTGATCATTATAACCCTTCTAGATGGGGGATTTAAATTATTTACTGAAGCTTCTTGGAGAAAACTAAAGAGAAAATACTTGCTTACACCTTGTTCAAAGGTAGCGGAAGTTCAATACATAATTTCTTGGATCACTTTGAAACTGTCAGTCTAAGCTTGTAAAATGTAAAAGACAGCGAAGAAGGTCTTTCCTGACTGCTATAATTACTAAACACTAAAATTCAACCATTTAGATCACTTCCACAAACTTGCTGCTAAAGAGGATTTTTCAGGATGAGCCATCTTTGTAAGAAAATTAAAATCAGATTTTGAGTATAGCCTTAGCAATTGCAGCAGGCCTTATTCTAAGGAGCTTGGAAGTTCCAGGAAATGACACAATTGTTGCTAATACAAAAACTAACAAGAACTGAAAAGAAATTAACAAGATGACAATAAAACAATGGCATAAACTCAGAACTCAAACTGTAAGAACATGATTCATCTCATCAGTATAACAAATCTAAACTCTAGTTGTTGTAAGATTTAATGATTTACAAAAAAGGACAGTGGATGACAGTTTTAATACTGCGTCTGGAATTTCAATCAGCAAATACTTATTTCTTCATTTGTAAACTTTAGCATGTTTTGCTATTTTGCAAGTGCTTTATTCTCTTCTCTGTCTGGCCACATCAAATACAACAGAGCAAATGAAAAATCATAAACCGTACTAATTTAATACAATGAAGAAAAATAAACAATTTTCTCCACCAGTGGTACAAAGTTTTCTAAACCTCAGGTTGTAAAATAAAACCTTGTGTTGTAAAGTAAAACCTCTTAAATCAGAACTATGGTACCCTCTGGTGACTGAACAATTTGCAGTGAGAGTGCTAACTGGCTTTAGCTCAGAACGTGACTGAGGAAGGTTTTGTTCCAAAACAAATATAGCGCTGAAATTGCTAGCACCTTAGTCAGATGCAAATCTGGGCCCTCCCCAGCATGAAAGTTTTCAAGAAAAAAAATAACAATGTAAGTCATTGTAATACTTATGAATCAGAAACACTTCATACACAAGAAATAAAGCAGAAAATTACAATATTTGTATCAATACATTTCCCACTCTTCAAGTCATGCCATGAAATGACAAAAAGTCTGATTTGGAAGATAACTCAACAGAAATTTAAAAAAAAAAAATATTTTTTTTTAACAGTCTTTTGGCTGCAAAAGATCACCTGCATATGATCTCAGAGGGCATCTTGAATGCAATGAAGGGGTTTATCTATTATTATTATTTCCTTAAGTAAAATAATGCAAAAGTGCTGTCAGAGAAGGTTGATGACAGTAATCTTCTCTACAAGAATGATACTATAAACATACAAGGAACTGAGTCTGGTAAGCCACAGAGAAAAATTCTAAAAATTAAAATGCTTTCCAAAAATGCTCCCATTTTCTTATAAAAACATTCAAAACAAAATGCAAGAAAATGGTGCATACTGTTATTCTTTTTGGCTAGTCATTATGCTTCCATGCTGTCTTGGTTACTTTCCCTAAACACCAGGTTGGACAGGCTGAAATGATCTTCAGTTGCAAGTCAATAGTATGAATTATTTTAACATGGCCCATTTGCTGACAAGTCTGATTCCAGGAGTGTCTATGCATGACATTACTGCGTGGCTTATTTTTGTAACTACCGAAGTTGGTTTGCCGAACTTACCACTAGGTTGCTTTACAGGATGGACTGCCACAAGCCCCAAAGGCTGGTGGATGTTATAAATCATAACTGTCTGGTTTCCTCCGTGCCATTTATTGGCCCGAATTACTCGATTAGTATAGCGGTCACTCCAGTACACAAAATCTTCAAAGACAGTTAGAGCATGTGGATGCTGCAATATCTAAAAGGCAAGGAGGTTTAGCAATTTAGCTCTGGAGATTTGTGTATGTAAAGCTTGCAATGAAGTAACAGCAGAGCTGAGCATAATTTGAAAAAATAAGAAAAACAGCAGCTGTGTTTCAAAAGCTATTTTTCTGCAAAAGAATATGAAATACCATCTATTGCCTGAAAACAAGACATAATTATGGGGGAAATATAAATTTTATTAAAATGAAAATGCTAAATAGACCCTGTGAGAGGTACTGCACGAGGAATTAACACAGCAGTCTAACTGTAGGGCAGAACACAAGGAACCAACAGTTGAAGACCCAATTGTAGATTTTCAAGGGTACATGAGGAAAGTCTAGTGAGAGTTACAGACCTGTCATGACCTTGCATCTCTGATAAGCTCCCCTGTAATCTACCAGAGGGATGAAGAAGGTGGCTTATCTAAATTTCAGAAAACTAGGAGTGGAGCAAGAAAGACTGCACCAGCTCCTATTTCATAAGAATTGTCTCTAGCCAAAAATAAAAGCCCCAAGGTTCAATTTTTGAAAATATACATGTGGTTATTTATACCTGCTTATGTGTACCAACTGAACATCTGAACTACTGTGCTGGTACAGGGACAGTGCTTCACTCACAGAAGGTGACTGGAGAAAGCTCTTCCAGGTTTTTGTACTGTATTTGCCTACAGCAAGTGCACCAGCTAGTAGCAGCAGTGTCAGATGTCACCTTTAGCCTTCAGGCATGCAGACAGAACAACTGAGAATGATCTAAAGCACTAAGTCTACACTCAGCTCCAGGTTCTGTTGAAAATCTCCTGAGAGGCTGTGAATAGGAGATACAACTCTTCTTTTTCCAGCTGTAGCAAGCAGCTAAAATACTTCACGTCTGCTTCACTCAAGTATTTTGAAGAAAAATACTCCAAGTCTATGACAGTGCAAATACGTTTTTAAATACTATCGGCAAGGACATGGGAAAACAATGGTCTCTTATTAATGACTTACCAGATCGCTTGCAACCACCTGTCGTCTGTTGTTTCCATTGTAATCACAAAAATCGATATAATCAAGATAAGCATCAGCAAAATAGAGAAGTTTATTTGGGTAATCAATGGAGAGTCCATTGGGCCAGTAGATTTTATTGTTAATAATCACTGTTCGCGTTTTGCCATCCATGCTGGCTTTTTCAATTCGAGGGTTTTGGCCCCAGTCAGTCCAGAACATTACATGAGCACTGAAAAAAGTAACTTGACGTTACCAATCTGTAAAAAACCCTAGCTGCCTACTGAGAAATATTACACAAAGACTCGTTAGCCAAAAAATAGTCACAACCTTTTTAATAGAAGTCCTACACAATGATACCAAAATTGTTAATTTCAGCAATATGCTTACTTAAAATATTACCATAATTTCTGTTGTAAAAATTCTTTTAATACTTCAACTGCTGTTTTCACTTGTCAATAATAGTAGTATATAGATGCTACTGTTAATGCTGTTTTTCAACATTGATTATAATCTGATTCTCCAGTTGCTAAATAATAATTTGATATAGGTTTGTACTTTTACAGACATGCACGGATAATGTTAACAGTGCTATAACTGAAGAGCCCCACGTGGCTGGGAGTAAACAGAGTTCAAGGTACCGAAGAGCTAAAAGACAGTAAAAGTACATGAACAGTTCAAATCATAACATTCCGTTTACTCTATGCCACTTGCTGTCTGAAATGGGAAGGTGCTTCTCTGATAACATTAATATGGTATTGATAATTATTTTAGAATTGGGGCTATGAAGGAACTTGTTCCTTGCCAGGCAGGCATACCACATTATATTACATGCAAGTTTGTGGTATACCACCAACTGATAATGATACATCAGAATTTTGAATTAATAGTCCTTAACTAGGAAGCAAATGTAGGAAAATCTGTTTTACAGGAAAAAAAACCATCCTGTTATAGTGAAATAGAGCAACAGATTACAAATAATTACTATATGACTTTAAATATTAAATCAACTCTGCAAACATACTCTTTCAAAAAATTGTCTTGAGTTTTCTCTTCCACTTGTCACTTTAAAATTACAATAAAATTTGGGCATATCTCCAATTTGAATATTGTTACATCATAAAATATGCATCTTTTCAAAACAAAACATAAAAAAAATCTTACTCAATTCTGGGATCTAACACTAGTCCCCTTGGGTTTGTTATATTTTCACTAATCAGCACAGTCCTGTGGCTCCCATCCATTTTAGAGACTTCAATTGTTTCCAGAACAAAGTCTGTCCAGTAAAGATTGCGACCTACCCAATCTACCGCTATACTTTCAGTCACGGTGACACCACTGTCAAACACCTGTTTAATAACAAAAATTAAAAAAAAAAAGGAGAGAGAGAGAGAGAGAGAACAAACTAGTTGATATTAAATTTTTACCCTTTCCATTTCTATAGATATGGAAAAATGGGGAAACAAATCTCCAACACTTTCTAGGTCTCTTATGCAGAATGAGTTACAAGTTCAAGGCACTGCCAAAGTATATACCCAAACACTCCTACTAACTTCAGTGGGTCTATTGAAGAAGTTAGCATCTACTAATAGGAAAAACAACTTAGAGCCTGATGTTTAAAAAGGGCTTCTTGAAAGCATTCAGTTTTCTTTTTCAAAATTCTATATGAAATGCTGACTTAGTATCTACAAAGCTGTTTCACTTTGTCTACGTTATCTCTCTTCTTACTATGTTGGGATTTCCCTCTTCCCCTTTGTTAACTGGAGATACAGTGTCTTCATTTTCTCTCTGCAACGAAGAGACAAGAGTAACTTGGCTAAACTTACTATTTTTCGGTCAGTCCCATTTTGATAAGCGCTCCAAATTTTATCCTGTGTTGTATCAGACCAAAAGATACGATCTGTGATTGAATCAAAATCAATAGCCACAATATTCCTCCCATCCCGAACCAGAGAATAAATACTGTGTGACTGAGAGGTGATGTTGTCCACAACAATTTGGTTACGACTTGCCACCAGCAAAAGAAGATTCCCAGAATCTGTCAAAGGAAAAGAAATTAAAATAAACCAATAAGCTATTCAACAGTAATTCTGTAAGAGAAAGAAACACTGGGTAATTTGACATGGCTTTATAGCATCAAAGATATTGTATCTAGATATACACATTGAAAGGACAAATTCAAATCAATTCACAGGCCAAGAAATTTTAACATACCCGTTCTGTCCATACTGACTTTTGGATCTACCTTGGCTTTTCTCCACCCTTTCTCCATCATTTACTCTTTCTACTAGGCTCCCCTTCCAGTCTCCCATCTAGACCTTGAGTCCTCTTCCCATTGTCCAACCAGTTTGCTGCTGACATCCAACCCTCATTCCTCCATAAGCCACTCTCAGCTCCCAGTCCCGATTCAAATCCCAAAATTCTTTATACCACGTTACTCTACTCAGCTTGGTTCTTTCTCTTTCTTAGCCAGCCCGCTCTTTTTGCCCCGCTTTAGACTGCATTGGGACCAAGGAGGAGAATAAACAGATTACAGGGAAGCCATAGGCTGCTGTGGTTAGATTGCTCTGCAGCAGCTTACACTGATAAACTGCTGAAAAACAACTGAAGAGTAGCAACCATAAAGACAGCAAACTATGAGAAGCTCCCTAAGTAAGGGCCAAACTTATTTGCAGGTAAATTGCAAGAATCTGACACAACCTTAGTACATCTCCTAAATCAGGAAACCTGTGGTGACAAATTCCACTGGGTATATGGCTCCTCCGTACTGTCAGTGTATTACATAAGAGAGAGAGAACAGCAGGCAGCTAGGCTGTCAGTGTTGTTTGCTCTTTAGAAACGAGCAAAGTACAGCATAGGCACTAGGTAAGTCTTGTGAAAGGCTGGGATTTAAACACTCTGTGAGCATTGAACTGTATATTTTAGGCTATGGCTTACAGGTGCCGGGCACTGATTTTCTTCAGAATATTATTTTTGACCATTCCGGGGTTAAAAATTACAGTGTTAATTTAAACATGTTATTTCAAGGAAATAATAGTTTCCAATTAACCCCTCAGCTGACAGTTTAATACTAAGGGTCATCTGCTGGAACAACTTTAAGTGGCTGTTTACTTCAGCTCTTTTAAAGGAGAACGATATGAAAATGGCAAAGCTGGACATTTTCCAGACGCTGTTGTCATTCTTTAGGTTGACATCGACGTTCCTCACCTGCTGCTTTACAAGTCTTCCCATTGGTTTCTAAAATGTATCCTTCATCACAGTAACACCTAAAAGACCCTCTCTCATTGTAGCAATGCTGACTACAAAAGCCTGGAGGGTCACATTCATTAATATCTTCACAGGTCTTGGAGTCATTTGCAAGCTGGTATCCAACAGGACAGGTACACTGAGCTCCAAAGGGTCCTTGAATACATTCATGGGTACAGCCAGCGTTATTATCAGAGCAGCTCTCCTGATCTGAAATGGGGTTGAGGAAGGAAATGAGCAAAGAGTTAACAGAAGCTTCTTATGCTAAATTTATTATTTTGCAATTGTGTTACTAGCCTAAGATTGCTGTTAAAACATGACTCCGCAATCACCAGCTATGCAATGTGAGACTGGACTGAGGCCCTTACGCAAAACGTAACACACGCAATGCACAAAAAGGCAGGTAACAACATAGTATGCACTACTGAATCCCATTAAATGAATGCTAAACAGAAGGCTGTCTAAGCATTTATAGCCATTTTTTCAAAACTAGCTGGAAATATACAGAATTTGCCATACCACTCCAAACCTAAAATTGTATATATAACCAATAATTTAAAATAATTTAAAATCATGATTTTTAAAATCATACCTGGCTGGGGTTCATCTGAGAATGTGCATTAATTAAAGAGAAGGAGGAAAGAAGGAAAGAAAGAAAAAGGTTACGCTTAAATCAATTCATAATCAACATAAATACAAATTCTGGCTACACATGAGCTTTTAGATTTTTGTCATGATTTTTTAAGTTAGAAATTTAAAAGAAAATATTAAGGACTGAATCACATTTCAGCTGAACTTAAAGCATACCATGCTTTAGTGAATGTGTTCAGGAACACAAAGCTCATTCCCACATTGCTTTATAAAAACCTATAGAGAAGTCAGTGGAAGCCACGTTTGAATACAGAGCACAAGACTGGGCATAGCTAATGAATTCATCGGTCATCATCATAGTCTCCTTTCACTGCAAGCAAGTTCCACTTAGCAATTTGAGCTCTAATTTCAGCATGCTTACAATTTCTGCTAGAAATGTTGCTGCCCTAAATACAGCATTCTGAATATTCCATTTCTTGCTGAAGCCATAGCACATAGTAGGCTATAGTAGGTGCTCGAGCAGTAACTTACTGCACAATGGGGATTCATCAGCTCCATTGGGACAATCGGCAGAATTATCACATACTTTGCTCAGATTCACACAGACACTGTGACCTGGACATTGCCACTGCCAGCTGGGGCACCGGAAGGGTTGAGTAGGACAATCTCTCTCATCGCTCATATCCCTGCAGTCATTATCACCATCACAGATCCATGCTCGATAGACACAGTTGCCATTATCACAGCGGAAAAGAGATGGAGGACAGGTCCTGGCAGGACATCTATGATGTTCATCTGAGCCATCTGCACAGTCAAGGTGGCCATCACATTCCCAGTTAGCAGGAACACAATTGCCATCTGATTGACATTGGAATTCATTCTGGTGGCACATCCCTGGTGGTCTTGTAGCTAAAATAGCGATATTCAACAGTTCAGAAGCTGTTTCAATTTTAGACAGAGACACAAAATCACTATGTTCAGTTCACCTCTTGCATAAGTAGTTACAACACTGTTAAGAACTGTGTTGCTTGTTAGATCAGGCCATAGAATCACAGTCAGACAATCTACACAACACTTCAGAATCCGGCCAATTCAACTCCTACTTTATAATACGGTGAACGAGGCAATTCAACTATTGTTATATTTTGAGCACGTACGTATTGATACTTATGTATATTTATATCTATGTACATGCACAAAGCAATATGAAATTACCTGCTGAAACTAGTTTTCACCACCCTGCATTGGAACATTTTAACTAACTTAAATGTAAAAAATCACTCAAGGAAAAGTTTTAATCTAAGTCTCATGGATAAAAGGTTTTCAGTTTTCTAGATGAATAGACTTCTTCATTTTACTTTTGAACCCCGAGACTGAGATGCCAAGTAAAACAAAATGTTAAGAGCCAAAAGGAATGCAAACTCTACTCTTTGCCAGAAAAATCTACTCTTGAGATAAAACCTACTGTGTTTGAAACTTCTGCCCAGAAAAAACGATTTATAGACAAATTTCCCTAAAACGAATTTTGACGTCTTAAGGACAGTAGTGCCAATTATTTGATACAGCAGATAAAGGAAGTTTTCAGAAACGTCACCTAATAACTGAAATCTTTCTTTCAGCATCAATATACTTACGGCAATCAGTCTCATCTGAGTGATCATTACAGTCAAAAACACCATCACACTGGTAGTAAGTGCTGATACACTGGTCTCCACTTAGACATTTAAACTCGGTGGCACTGCAGTTATATACTACAAAATTAAAAAATATTGATGTTATTTATTTCTTTATTCTACAGAGTAAGACTGCACCAAATTTTTCTACAAGCGCCCAAGTCAGATATGATATCAGGAGTCCAAGTTCCACTAAAGGCCATGATTTCCCCAAGACACAGAAAATGCAGTGACCTTGGAATCTACAGAAAACAAAGGAAACAGATTTCAGTCCTTTGCAACCAGCCTAGAGATCAAAGGGCTTACAAAAATGCTAAAACAAGCATCACAAACAGGGTTAATTTATGGATAGGTTTATTATGCATTCTGCTGTCTTGGAGCTGGTAATATGAGATCACCAAAGACCCCTCAGGGGGCAAGAGTGAGGAAACAATAAAGAGACATTCAAACGAAGTTACACTTACTGCAGTCATGCTCATCAGCACCATCTATACAGTCTTTGTCTCCATCACAGACATAGTATGGGTCAATACAGCGATGGTCCGGACACTGAAATTGCCTGGGTTCACAAGTACCTGTAAAAGCTATTAAGAAGGATAATAAACGCAAATGTGTTTCTTTTCTCTCTTGTGAAATAAGCATAATACTGAGACAGCAGAAAGACATTATCAGTAGCTTGCAGCATGTAATGCAGCAACTAGTAATCATATACATTACAAGCACTATTACATTCGTATCAGATAATTATTTGTTCATATGTAGGCTTGGACTTATGCAAAACAAACAGAAGATTCCACTCAGCGGTAAATAACGCTAGAAAGTATATGGAAAAACTACTGTCTTACTTCTGGGAGAAACTCTCAGACTAGATTAGCTGACTACACCACTAGTCATTACTGAGATCACTTATGAAATAAGTGCTTAGAACATCTAAGCTTTAGCTGTTTTGTGCTGTAAACTGCAGTGGATGACATTACGTAGTACCATGATTATAACTATCACAGTTGCCCCTTTCTATTTTTTTTAAATTATTTTTCTGCATTCTACTTGGCTCTGGTAGTTCAAATTGGGTAAGTTTTCCACATCTTATGGACTGCAAAATATTGGTCTAACTTAGATATTAGTTCTTTCTTCCTAATTTCATTTATCATCCTTACACCAACAGACGTATCTATGCAGACATACATAGTTGTTTAAAAACACACCAGACAGTTGTGATACTCACTGCAGTTTTTTTCATCTGACCCATCACCACAGTCATTATCAGTATCACATAGCCAGATCCTAGGAATACATCTTCCATTATCACAGGTGAACAGGGTTACAGGGCATGAAGCAGGTCCTTGTGTAGGACAATGCAATTCATCACTGCCATCAAAACAGTCATTATGTTTATCGCAACGCCATCGACCTGGAATACACTGCCCACTGGCACAGGTAAAAGCTGATGAAGCACAAGTATTGTCTAAATAAAAAACAAAAGAGGCAGACACTTTTATAAAGATTTCCAAAATTTGCCTTCCCTGCCACAGTATTCAGTACATTTAGTGTACTCACAGAATGTCTAAAATACGCATCAAATTTTAAAACGCACATTGCTTAAAATGAAAAATGTCTGTCATGTCAACATCCTGCAGAATTGAACAGATACTTACAACCTTTTTAAACTGCAAGAGTCAATAAAAAAATAAATTGTTAAGCACTTCAAAACAATCTAAAGAACAAGAAAAATAACTTCTTCAAGTAGCCATTTGCTTTACACTTTCCTTTTCCCCAAAAGACATTCTAGTTATTCTAAAATAGCCCACTACTAAGAAAGAGTTTACAGCTGAGTCATATCAGTTAGTCCTACACATTAAGGAGCACGTGTTATTAACACATCCTCTTTTCTTGTGATTTAAAAGAAAGAATTAACTCTGAAGAAAGTAGCATCCAGTATGTCATCAAAGCCAAGACCTTTTTGATGTCTTATCAACTATAATTATCCCACTGTTCTCTCAATTTACTTGATCAACAAAATATTTTGTGTGAGATGCTTAACAGTAAAACCAGGAAATGAACCAAAGAGCTTTTAATCCACTTCACTGTAAAAACCCAGGTGTAAAAAACAGTTCAGAAGTGCCCAAATATAACGAAAACCAAAAAATTTCTATGCAGATTTAAACAAAATAAAAGTTGCTGCTCTAATCTTAGAGGAAGGTTAGACAATGCATATGGTTTTGTTACTTTTCTTATGGTGCTATTTTTTAAATGTCTTCATCTTTATTAAGATGGTTTGTCCCTCCCCATGCGTCAAAATAGTACAAGTGATATTCTATTATCTTTCAAAATTTACAAAAAAAAATAAGAACAAAGACAAGTTTTTTTGTTAGAAGTTTGGTTTTTTTTTTTTACTCCGTACGTTGAATTTTGAGAACTAGTGAGATATATTGTGATATATAGTGAATATTTTTGTTCATTCTTTAGGCGGCCAGTGTTGAATCCTGTATTTCCATAAATTACCAAATAATAACTAATCTCCTAGGTAGATTTCAGGATTTATGTACAGATGCAACCCTAAAAAATTGGGCGTTATTCCAATGAAATCAGACTGACCCATCAAACTTTCTGAACCGCAAACAACAAATACTAACTGTAAATTACAGGTACTACTTACTTAAAGAACCACAGTGTTGTTCGTCACTGTTATCATGGCAATCATCAACACCATCACACTGATAGTATTGAGGAACACATCTTCCATTACCACAGGAAAATGAATAGGAGCCACACTGCAAAGTGGGCGGCTCATTGGATGGATCTTCAACGCACGTCAGCTGATTTGAAGCCAGCTTCATGCCATAAGGACAACCACAAACTCTCTGAAAATTTGGTACTGGGAAGCAGAAATGGCTGCAGTCTCCATTGGGATTTGTTCCTCTGTTACAGTAGTTAGAGCCTTAAAAAGTGATAGAGAAAATCAATGTTTACACTACTGGTAACGGCTTGGGAACTATTAAAAGTGCATAGTAACTGTTTAATAATGTTCTACAAAAAAAAAAAAAAAGATGCTTTAGCAAATCCTGGTTTTACATATACTGCAAAACAGGGTCGAGTTCACTGACTACTAATAGTAGCAGTAAGTCATAATAGTAAGTCCCACATTCCATATACTCTTCATTGACACAAATGCTTATGGAAGTGAAGAACATACTATTAAATTTCATCTAATTTTCTGCCAATTTTCAGGAACTGTCTGGAAACAAGTATACTACCACAAATAAGGACGTTTGTCCGAGCAAGGCTGGGAGACCTGATCTAATCTTTGGACAGCAAATAGACGGTAAGCCTTAGCACACGGTTTGATCACTTATTTAAGTGCATTGGGTGTTTTACCAAATTAACTGCAATACCAAATCCTTGGTTTAGATCATAGAATCACATAGAATTCAGCAGTAAAAAGAAGAAAAATTAGAGACTTATACACAGTGATTACTTTAAGAATAGTAATTTGATTAATAAATGTTTACCCAATTCCTCCAAATAAATAGTTCAGTTTAACTAAAATTTCTACCAGAAAAAGAGAAATACAAGGTTGTAATTGGTGATAAAATTACACAAAATACAGTGGAATCATAATTTCATTTTACGAGGCAATTAAATAAAGTAACAGAAGTGGTGGAGGAAAACTGCATACAGTCACAACAAGTGAAATATACAATGTGTGATTGCAAGTGCACCTGCTGCCTCCCTGCACGTCAGTTACGATTCAGTAAAGCCATTTCTAAAATTGAGAGTGGAAACCTGCTGTCCTGATATTTTGTCTCTTATTCCCTGTTTCATGTATTTCATCTGTACAATAAAAGAGCTCACCTATTTGGGAATGAGCATCATATGCTTTAACATGCATAATGTTACTAATGCCCCTCCTAATAATAGTCATTTCTCCTCCATCAGACTTCCTCACTCGAACTATTCCACCAAGTCTCCAATCAGTGAAATAGGCATAACCTGTTTGAAAGACGTTTAACATATAACAATTACAGAGCAATATGACATAAAAGATCAAGCATCACGAGACAAAAACTACAAAGCTTTTCATGTAAATTTAATAATTTTTCATGAAAAAGACAAAAGGACTTCTTTTATCACTAATGCAGTCAGAGTGAGTCCTTCAGTCACAGGCAGCCGTAACTTAGAAAAACAAGGCCTCTCAGATTTCACTTAAATTGAGACATAACAGACTCAACTAACATTGCAAATTCCAAGGCAATTTTAAAAGTCATTCATTAAGACAACTTTCCAAAAAATTTTAGAATAGTTTGGAAGATATTTTTATGCAAAATCAAAAGGGGTCAGATGCTGACATCTTTCTTCACACACAACATCAATCCACTGATAAACTCTACATACATTAAATAAAATCCTGAAATTGCTGATCATCTATAAGGAGGTGATTTACCTTGTCTGTCCAGCTGAGTAGCCCACCTTGGAAGATATAATTAGTACAGCATATCTGCCTTGTTGCACTAGAAGTGTTACCTGATCTGCCTCGAATTATTTAAACACAAATATACATAAAACCAGTCCTAAAAATAAGCAAGAAGTACTAAATCTATACATTTTTATAGAAGCCTTCAACAGCGTTTTTTTATAGGAAAAGCAGCATTACAAAGGCCATGTTATTTTATCCCACATAATCATATATCACCATATGAAAAAAAAATCTGCAATAATAATAGATAATATTTTTCAATGCCAGACTTACCTCCAAAAATAGTAAGGCCAAACGGGTGAGTCATCTGTGTAATACGTTCAAGAGTCCGTCTGTCCAGCCCATCAAAGGTGCTGTGCTCAATTTTATCAAAAAACGCATCCACCCAGTACAGCCTTAGAGAGCTAGAAATAATGAAAATGACTCTTCAAATGACATTATGTCCATTAGGAAGCATTAATGTTTTCTCAAATAATCATCTTAACCATGACAAGAGGATGTTGGGGCGTGTGGGGAGAGATCCCGAGAAAATCTTACATTTTATAGGCTTTTTAATGAATTGAAAAATAAGGTCTTCAGTACAAAAGTGCAATCTGCACTTCAGGCAATCACGCAATCTGAGACAGTTTCTTTATTTTTAATCCCCAAGTTTAAAGGAAGAAACACACTTTCTTGAAAAGCTCCTCTGTCTTCTGCGTTGTCCTTACCTCCAGTCAATGGCTAGGCCATTAGGCCAGCCTAGCGTTGTATTCACAATTGGCAAGGCATGGGATCCATCACTCCAGGCCCTCATGATTTTTGCAGGACGGAACCAATCTGTCCAGAATATATACCTGAAAGGACACATGTCAGAAGACACATAAACCCAATGATATAACGTAATTAAACAGAGCAAACATTTGAACAGCATCATCTTTCTTCTTTTACAAGATCTTCACATACCATGAAAAACCCACAATTTTATTTTGACCCTCTCCCTCTCCTCAACTGGTAGTGGTATCAACAACCAGTATTTATCCTGTGTACAACAACTTCCAAAATCTTCAGAAGTGGTTTGTCCCTTTAGACATAAAATATTTGTAACTTTGTTGAAATTGTTAAGGATTTCATTTAAGTACTACAGGGAGGAAGAATCAAGCAAAAATGCACCTTCCGGGTAATACTCACAAGTAAGCATGAATATTACAAAGAAGTTTCTCCTGATCCTTTTGACTTATGCTTACAGTCAACGAGTTGAAGCTAGTGTTAAATAACTTTACAAAGCAGAGAACAGAAAAGGTTGGGATACTCAAGGATCCAAGTTCAACACTATTCTTACGAGATTACTTCCAAAAAAGTATATTTGGTTACTAAACATGAAAATTCAATATCCAAGAATTAAGAAATTCAGTAGTATGGTGGTAGGAAGCTGAACTATGCTGTGAAAGAAACATTGTTTTGGCATGGCCAAATAACACAGAGTATTGAATTTGAAGTTAAGCATTTCCATCAAAGAAAAGCAGGGCTTCATTTTGTGTACACAGACTCAGATATTGTAAGGTCTGTATCAAATACAGCCAGTAGTATCTAATATGTTTCAAATAAAGACATTCAGATAGAAAAAATAAAGGAACCAAGGTTAGCATTCTGGGAACTGAAAGTATATTAAAATAATTTCGAAAGCTATCTTTCAACTATGAGAAATACCTTTGTAATCTCAGTGATACAAAGAAACAAAGTTCTTTTGCATGTTTATCAACACACAGAAGTAAAAGAAAAAAAAATTATTCTCTTAAAGAGAATTTTTTTGAGTGCTTCTTTCATGTGGAATCTGTATCATCTTGCCCTCTCTGGGTGCTGAATCCTAGGCCAGAATAAAGCAAATAAAATAAAGACTAGAAAACTGAAATCCAACCAGAAATCCAGAACAAGATGTAAATCTAATGTCACCAGTTCTGCTTAGACCATGAATTTGTTCATATAGTTTCAAGTGAGAATCAAAGCTAAACTTACCCAATAACAGGATGAACCACTATTGATCGAGGATTATTTAAATTTTGAACAATAGCCCTCCTAGATTTATCTGCCAACCTCATCACACTAATGCTCCTGTATCGAGGGTCTGTCCAGTATAGATTCTTTGAGATCCAGTCAAAGGCCAAATCTTCAACACTTTCCACTCTATTAGCTGTCAGGATTTCTCTTCCTACAATTTATAACACACATAATGACTGTAAATGTTTAGGAACAGAGGAAATAACATGAATGCACTATTGCTGCCTCTGTGCTACTTAATGTTAAGACCAATAACCAAGGGGAGGGGGGGTGCCCTTCACTCCAGGCGCAGGAGGTGTATGTTCAGAAGCACAAACCTGGAAGAAGAGAAGTAAAGACTAGCAAAAGGCAAGAGAAAAATCTGTCACTAAGTTTACACTGAGCGGAGTTTTACGAAGGAAGGTCAGTATGGTCAGTGCAGTAAGGACATCTTGCTCGACAGCCAGACCTTACCTACTTTTTGCATAGTAATGGTCAGCTGCAGTCTACCATTACTTTGACCCAAGGCAGAAAGCAAGCTCAGAAGACAATATGCTGACTTCATATATATCTGGTCATTACGATAAATTGGAGAGAAACATTCTTCACACTACCACAAATAGGATTTCCAAAAATCTCACAACCATAATGTTCTTTTTTTCGTATTGCAGTATCATAGTAAACATCCTGCTCTCCAGATAGGACAATTAAAAAGAGAAATGCAGTTTCATACTACTGAAAGGCATGCTAGTCTGCATAAACAAACTGGTGATGACAAATACTAGTTGCGAGAAGTGCTACAAATCGTTCATTCCCAAACACATTCAGCAATTTGTCAAAGAACAGGAGACTTCAACAAGCTTAATATGAGTTGAACAAACATTTTTGACAAACATTTTCCAGATTACTGGGTCGCACTGGGATTTATCATATATCTCCCAATGTGACTTTTCATGCTTCTTTTTAGAAATATATATTCTACTCTCCTTACCACAATTACTCTACAGTTCCAAAGAATGATTCTCACCTGAACCATCGGTTTTCTGTTTATAGATCATGTCTTTACTTGTGTCTGAAAAAAAAATGGTGTCATCCTGAGCATAGAAGTCAATTCCAACAAAGTATGAAGGGGTCCCTGTTACAGGTATGATCACATCTTCCTGGGTGGAGAGATTGAATGGGATCCCCCGTACTGCCAGCTGGGATGAAAACAGCAGGAACTGCTGCACAGCTGCAAAGAAAAGATCAGACAGTCTTTACTTACTCACAAGGTGAGATAATTGAGCATTAATTAACTGTAAAACTTTATTTCCCTTTGACAACACGAATAGCCTAGTAATAGAAAAAGGAAGAACGAGAAAATAGGAATTTAAATATACACAGACCTAAAAACTGAAGAAGAAAAACAAAATCTAACCCAGAATATCAGGTGATGTGGTCAGGTATTCTTCTTGCATTGTTACTGTGGTCCTAAACACCTTTACAGAAAACATTATCCCTATGGAAGCAGAAATCACCTTCTGTGCTCACTTCTTTAAAATCATCTATAAAAAAAATAACCCACAAGCTTTGTGGAGCCACCATACAACCACATCACATCTGAGCTAGTCAGATAAATGCGTAGTCAAATAGTAAAACTATAGACAACGTATCTGGCTAAATTTGTCAATAGATGC
This sequence comes from Charadrius vociferus, assembly GCF_000708025.1. Lineage (NCBI taxonomy): Eukaryota > Metazoa > Chordata > Aves > Charadriiformes > Charadriidae > Charadrius > Charadrius vociferus. Next base: position 3,936,645 of record NW_009646928.1, on the reverse strand, counting down.
ACATGGTAAATCCCCATCAGTGACAATTCTGTACTCAAACAGAAAGCAGCAGAATATTGATGGAAGCCCACAGCTCCAAACCCAAATTTCTTATTCTTGCCACATGTGTTCAAAAGGAAAAGGCCAACCTTAAAGGTTGGACCAGATGATCCTTGAGGTCCTTTCCAACCTGATATTCTATGATAATCTGCACATTACTGCACAGGAAAGCAGGCTTACGTGTTCAAAACAATGCAAAATCTGCATATTAGCAAGCATCCATGCTTGATTTCAGGATTAAGAGTTTAATCATACAGCTGTCTACACATATTCCATATCTAACTCTCGTAAAATGTTTATAAAATGTGGTGAGTCCAAGTTGTTGTGGCTTGAAATGAACACCAGCAGAAATGATTACATTTAAAGCTGTCAACAAGAGTTGTGATGGAAAAACATTAAGTCCTTTACATATTGAGCCCACAAAGCTATTGAAGAGAAGAAGGATGTTCTAGAAATAACTCTAGAGCTAAGGGAATAGTGCTATTTCCAACAATCATAATGCATTTTCTTACCAACACAATGTCGTCCATCTACGTGTAGATCAAAGCCCAGTACACATCTACAGCGATAACCTAGTCCATCATTATCGGTTTTGTGACTGAGAACACAGATCTGTTCACATCCCCCATTATTACTTCCACAAGGATTTCTTACTGGAAAATAATACAGATAGGATTATAATTTCATTTATCAACCTAATTGCATCATTACCTTGATTTTTCAGGTTTTTTTTTTCAACATCCACAATAAATCACGTGGACTCCGTGGAAATTACATCACATGGAAATCATATGCCATCAGTTCTACACTGGAATGCACCGAAATCATGTCACAGCTAACCGGCATTCAAGGTGTTCAGCTCTGTACAGAGATACTCAGGACATAGCACTGAGGCCATAATCTGGGCGACAGTTTTCTGCATATAGATCTTCTCCAGAATTATATCACACAGAATTCATTCGCACTGGTAGCCTTTTCCAACTGCACCCTTATTGCAGTGTTGAGGAAAAAAAGTCCCAACACCAATACAACTCATAAGCACAAGCTTGACTCTTCCAAATAACAATACATTTAATAAGCTCCCTCACTCTTAAATGTTGCATGTGACAGTTCATTAGCTACTGGAGCTGGATAAAACCCCTGTGCAATAAAAAACAGTCCAGTTTTACAATACAAATTTATGTATCTAATTATTAGTTCTTTACAGCAAAATAACAGTGTCTCATGATTTTTACAAAATTTTGGTAAGAGAGTTCCTAAACCTCCCTTAATAATCTACTTACTGTCTTACCAAATGGCTGCCTGGCAGCATGGTAAACTGTCACTCCGTAAGGTCTCAGTGAAGACTGGTAGATCACTTGAGGGTTAGATTCTGAAAATTTGTTAGCTTTCACCACTGCCATTTTGGTCCAATCAGTAAAATAAACATTGTGTTCAAATAAAGTGATTCCATATGGATGAGGAATCAGTGAGCCTCCATGAGCTATTGTCCTCCTGTTATAAAGAGAGTTTTTAAATTATTTACAAAATATTAGCTAGAAAATAACTATTAACAGAGGAAAGGATACAGGATTATTAATTCATTCACTGGCTTTTGCTTCTACACAGAAGCTGCCAAAGTACAAATGAAAAAGACCAAATGAACTGAAGACATGAAGCTAAACATACAGGGTACATAAACATAAAAGATACAGCAGTGAAAACAGAGCAATCAGAAGTGTCAGCAATTTCCAAGTAACGCAGTGAGTAAAGATGACAACTCAAAAATGTAGGAAAAGATTCATAATGACTGAGAGAAAACTAGAGAAAGAGGCCAAACAGAGGAAATCAAAGACATCTGTAGCAATTTGAAATATTCAAGAATCCTTGAATGTAAAAAATTTATGGCTGCAGCAGCCACTGGCCAAAAATAAAGTCCTATGTGTGCAGAAAGAAAAACAAAACCAAAACCAAATAAAAAACAACACAAGACAACTTTCTTTGGCTTGAACTAATCACCCATGCAAAACCAAAGAAAAATATATGCTACTAAATTGTATCTATTCTATGCAAGATATTGTGATAAAATTTTCCAGATAAATATTAGGAGATAAAGAGAGACATTTAAGTCCTCATACAATACATAACAATAACACTACAATATTATTTTCATGGAATCATGAAGGAAGGTCTACAAAATCAGATTATATCTACAGCTCTACTCGAACTGTTTCCCAGGTGATTTAGGTTCATGCTGTAGGCATGCAAGATATGATACAAGTGGACAGTAAACTGTATTTTAACATTCTTTGCAGACTATACCATTGCTTCTTGCCTGCTTGCACAACATCTACAAGATTTTTGGAGTTGCTGTGAGTGATAAGTTTTTATCTCCAAAACCCAGTGGTTTTACTAAACACATTCTTGTCTTACTAAACTCTGATAAAGGAGCAAAGATACCAGCATTATTTTTGTAATTTTGTAAGTGAAAAAAATACATTGAACAATAAACCTGTCAAGTGAGCAGAGGACTGTTTTTCAAGTGAATATGTAGGAGGTATGCTAGAGGGGACTTTTTTTTTTGTAGAGACTAATCACAGATGCAGAGATAAGCAGCCTTCTAAACACTATACTATAAGACACAGCCCCATAAAAACTCAAGGACTCCTTTCTCACATGCTGTGATACAGTTTCCCCAGCATCACAACAGGGTGATTGAGGACTTAATTTCTGACAGCAAAGATTTCTAAAATGTAAGAAGAGCACTTAATGCCCATTACACAAAGTGGTGCTTTGGAGTGGAATACTTCAAATAAATTCATTCATGAAAACGATGCAAAGAAATTATGATGGAAGACAATGAATATAATTCAAAAATAATAAAAAGCAAATACTGTAAAAATGTGTAATGTAGTGGTGGACTATAAAAAAGTACATTATAAAAGAAGTGCAATAGATATTCATGGTAGCGAAAGGACAAAGAATGATGGAGAAATTAAGGATTGTCTAGAAGTAGCATGACACCATACATATCAAGGTCCATCACATTCATTATGTTGTAATTTTCACCCTTTGTGCACCTCATTTTGTTAGACAAATCTTTCTTTGAACTACATACAAAACAATCAGTGATTCTGTAACCTCCAAGGAATATTGTTTCTCCTACCTTTGAAGCCCATCATAAGTTACAGTCTCAATGTAATCAAACCGGCTGTCAACCCAGTAAAGTCTCTTTGACACAATATCCAGAGTTATTCCAGCAGGCCAGCCTAATTTTGTTTTTATCAAATCCTGACGGTTTGTGCCATCCATGAAGGCCCTTTCCACTTTAGGATCACCAGACAGACTATCCCAGTCTGAGAAAAACAAATAGCTATAAAGGAAGAAAAAAAAAAAAAAAAGAGTCCCATGTTTCCTTGAGATTTTACAAAAAAAACATTTTACACAGAATTTAAAACCAGCACCGTTTCAGGACAGATCTTGACTCTTAGCCCACATACTATAAAAACAAACTTTAAACCTCCTGTCCAAGAAGTAATTTGCATTTTCTTTTATAGAATGAATCTAGAAAGAAACATCCTTTCTCCCAAAACACCTCAGAAATACTGAGTTTCCTTCGTAAAATGCAGGCTGAAGTGTACTGCCAGAAATAAACCAGTGACAAATAGGTGCATCATGAAGGCAGCATCCATCACTACAACTTGCAGGAAATTCCTCTTCCCAGTCTCTGAGGATCCAAGTTTTCATGGCTCACGTTCATTTTTGAAGCCTGTTGGGTTGGGAGTCACTAACTTCCCTGCCTTCATTCCATCACTTTACTTCAGATAGTAAGTCTGTGGATGGTATCACGACAGAAATCTTTCAGGATAACTTCTGCTTCTACAGGGCAATTCCACACTTCCCTTGTTTTCAGAGCTGCTCATGCACATGCAACTCTAGCCATAAAACAGATTCCGCGCATTGGGAATAAAAGCAGTGCACATAACAATTTAAGGTGTAGAATAGATTAGGATAGAATGTAAATGTTCAAAACCACCCTAGTTATTTCTTAGTTCTCCTCTTTTTACATGGGAATAAAGGAATGTCTGACATCTTATACAATTACCTGACACATATCACTTACCCAACAGTTGGATCAAGTGCTATTCCTCTAGGATTTCCAAGATTTTCAGCAATAAGAGTCACACGGTTTGTTCCATCCAAGTTAACCATATCTATTCTGTTCACACTGGTCTCAACCACATATAGTTTATTGTTAACCCAATCCACTGCTAGATTTTCAGGTGTGTCAACTGAAACATTTAAAACTTCTTGGAAATCAGAGCCATCAATATTAATAGAAAAAACCTGAAAACAATACAAATATTGTTAGTGCTCACATGATGCTTTGCTAATCACAAGACACACAGCACTTGTCCTTTATCATCACACTGGGCACAGATACACAATTGGCCACTATATACGACCAAGTTAACCACTAAGCTATTCCTTAGCTTAAGGTTTTTTTGCAAAAACTTGGAAAACTATGCAAAAACTACAGGACACTTGCCTTCAACTAGCATTTCTGCAAAATACACAAGGTAACAAACTAAAACAGCCTTGTGCTTTAGCAAACATGACAAATCATTGGATAAAAAAAAAAAAATAGAGAGAGAGAGATGAGGAAAGTGGATCTTGCTTTCCTGAAATCTAGCAAAACCTAGTATTTTCATTAATTGAAAACAAATGAACATGCTTTAGCAAAGCTCTCATCAGTGACCAGAAACAAGAGGGGGAGCTCTTACTGCACTAACCACTAAGGGGAAATTGCAAAGTGAAGAAAGAAAGGGAAAGCTCTCAGTCCTGACAGAAAGGACAAGGCTCAGCATTGCTTCTGGTCTTCTTTATAGAAGGCTAATTTTAATAGTATCATGCTCAAGAAGAAACAGTGTTGTTATCCTACAAGCAAGCTCAGAGCTACATGAAGCAAACAGAATAAACACAATCATTTTATATATACAGTAATCATAACACTGGGTAATATGAAAATCTAGGAATTATTATCCTTTTTTGGAACAACACCATGAGGTTTGGAATGTATTTAAATGAAAATACAGATTACCACAAGTAAATATACACAAGAAAAATAAGAGCTGAAATGGTTGTATCATTTTAAATATTCTTCAGGTCCAGGTAACAATACTTAAGCAAACAATTTAACTGTCTATTCTGCTCTTTGCAAGCCTTCTTGACGGAAGAGCTTATGGCATCAGGTTATCAGACCGTACACTAAATGAGATAAAGATGACACAGAACACAACCCACAATTTTCTGCTTTAGTTTACATCTTAATCTTAAAAAAAAAAAAAGACTACCAAAACAAATTCCCTAATAATATTTTTATTTTAAGACATCAGGTGGAATATGCATCATATAAAAAAATTCTTAATGTCATTGTTTTCATCTGGGTGTTCTAGCTAGGACTTAACTAGATTAATTAATCCTAATTAATTAGGATTTAACTATATTGGTGCAGATAAAAATGCAGTCCTGGCCATCTGGGACATGCAGTGAAAAAAAGCATATTATCTTTTGTTTATACCTTCTACAGAGATAGCATAAATCACCTGTCTCATGAAAGTTCAGATTTGACCCTGCTTAATTCAGCCATTGTCAATGCAATTGCAGTAATGGGAACCCACTGCAGTGAAAATAAAAACGTCAGAATTGTGAACAAGTCAAAAATTGTGCATACAAATCCTGTCCTACTTGACAGCCACACAGTGTGCTTTCCACCAGAACCAACATGGCACTGTAGTAGAAACTATAGTTTACAGCTTATGTGTAGGTTCAGAATAACAATGGTGACACCAAATTTATCCATACGTGCTGCCAGCAGGAGGCAGGCCATGGATTCTCCTTCACTCTGCATGACCATCCACATGGGGAAGAAGATTGTGGAGTCTCAGCATTTGACCCAGGACTTTTTTGTTTCAGTAAGTTATACACAGAGCAAAAGAACAAGGGTGAAGTGCAACTTTCACAAGGGTCTCCAGACTGTTTTTTTAAATTACTCTATTCCACTGTATCTTGAAGCTAAAATATTTCCTCTTCCAAAAAAAAGTAACAAAATATTGGCTCATTACACAAAGTACTGTCAATATTTGTTATCCAAGCTCAATTACAGTGCCATTTGAAGTATATGAAGAAATCTGATTTTTATCATCTTGGAAGGCACACAGCTTTTACATTTTTAAATGATCATGTTTCAAAAAATTACCAAGAAAAATTTGTTCAGTTTTGAAAGAATGTCTACTATTTCTCTTAATTAGTTTTTTGGACTCCATCTCGAGTAAAATTAAAAGTTGCTCAAGACATTCCCATATAATAGGATTCTTTGTTTAATATGTCACATGTAATAGTATAGCTTGAAAAACGCAGTCATTAACATAAAACATTTCAAGGAGCTTTTTTGTTAGAAAATAAAAATACAGCCAGCTTCTGCTCTCAAAAATGAAGGCCTATCAACACATTCTGCCTCTTGCAGTTCTCTACTTCCACATACACAGAAATATATTCTCCCTGAAATTTCTACCCACCTTATCTTGCACTGTATCAGTCCAAAAGATTCTGCGCAGGTAAAAGTGAAAGTCCACGCCAACTGCAACCCCACGATTCTGCGATTGCACCAAAGTACGAAAACTTCTTCCATGAAGGTCTCCAATCAGTAAATCACGGCCATTGGAAAAAATAATTGATGCAACACCAGCTGAAAGCAGGGGCGACAAATATATGACTACTCCGCAGGCAAGCTATTTTGCAAATATATACACACTGGTTTATATACACTGGACACCAAGGTTTAAATAGATGCTCAGACTACAATGTGTATAAATGTTTCTATGTGAGTACTAACTTGGTTTGATTTGCCTTTGGTTTCTAGACTTGGAGCAAACCAGGCAGAAGTATGTATTTAAAGCCCTACCAGGTGAAACTTTCACAAACCCCCTGTGCATCTACACTCCAAAAGCCTATTTCTACCCTTCTATTTCCTTGCCTCAGCTCCCTTAATAAAAGTATAAACTTTCTTAAGCTTTTTCTGCCCTGTGAGATTCAGATATTCCTTGATTCTAGCAGGCAGGCCATGTTTCCTATCTCTCTATGTACTGCTCTATCCTACCCACCTTCTTCATTCTCTCACATCTCATCAGAAAATCTTGGCTGTACCTTACAATAGAAGACAGATTCCAGCAAGTCTTTGAAGGAAAGCTCATTTTCAAAGTAGATGTCTGTTGAAAGGCTTGGCGTAAGTCTGACAAGAATATATTTAAGTCCAAATCCTGTTCACCCTACACATAAAACTCTCCCCAATTAAAGCAAAAATGAATAGGGCAAGTCATTTAGAGCAGGTATGAAATTCCCTCATTAATAAGACTGAGAATCAATGCTTTACAAACAACTCACTGGCTCAAGTCACACTAATTTGAATTGAAAGCCTCTTGTGAAAGATACAGAATTTTTCTGCTAACAGAACAATCTTTCCCAGTGCTGGCACGTGCATGTCTTAACACAGTGAAGCATATTTCATTAGCTAAAAAAAATCCCTAATTTTTTTGAGGACATACTTAGAAAAGTTCAAGATGTAGATGTGGCTGAAGAAAGATTGGGGGAGGGAACTGGGGACTTTGTGCTTTTCTAAGAAGCAAGACTGCTAATCAACTATGCCAAGCAGGGACTCCCATTCCCGCTGAGTTCCTGGAGGCAGGAACACCTGCCTCACACAAAAGCCTGTTAGGCTATTACATCTCCACAAAGAAGGGCTTACCAGGGTCTGCTTTCAGAACAGAGCAGGAGGTGAACAACCAGGAGCAGCTGCCTACTGTTGATGGGGAACCACACTCTGTGTGAGGCAAGCATTCTTGTAGAGTTCAGACTCAGGGACACCAGAAGCCAGGAGCATGGTTTCTCTCCCAGGCAAGCGTTTGAGCTCACCATTCAGCAAAACCATCTTCTTGCATGGCACAGTCCTTCTAGAAAAAGTGAGGTTTCCCGATTTCTGAGGTTTCCCACTGAGTTCCACAGAGAGCAGGCCAGGAAACTGCCTCCCACAGGAGCACAATTTGGTCTATTAAGGAGGGGTCTGGCAATGACCTCCCAACTCTGTGGAAGTCAGGAATGCTAAGAAAGTGCCAGAGCCTAGATGACATTGTTTTAAGGAGAAGCAGCCCTGATGAGGCAGTCAGCTCCATCAGCCTACAGGTGCCAGCAGATGCAGTCTCTTGATACTTGCTGATGTCCTGAATGCTGTCCTGACCGTAAGTCCTTAAGGCCAGAGTTAAGTTAAAATCAAACACTGTTTTACGGCACAGCCATGCAAACTGCCACATTTTATCTAGCTCTATCTATTAGTCCAACAACTGCAAGAGACTTGCACTGCTGCACACTAACCTGAAGTGTTGGCCCGACAATGCCGATGATGCTCAAGGAAATAACCTTCCACACAGTGGCACTGGTGATGTCCCACACGATCTTCACACAGCTGGTCACAGACACCCCACATTTTGCAGTCATCAAAATCTGTCAAGTGAATAAGGCATATTTATAAACAATGCTGTGTATTAAAGGGATGTCATTATATTTGGGAAGCTGCAAGTTTGTCCTCTCTACCTGTTTTCTATCTATTTGCAAAAACCGTGGCACGGGAAAAGAAGTTTTGTATGTTTTTCCACAAATGTTTCAATTTTCTATTTCTCAGTAACAAAACAACTGATGTTTGCTGCCCAGGGACCCATCTGTTCCCTTCCCCACCTCCTCCAAAAAAAGAGGAAAAATCGTTGGCAGGGATGTCATTGTCTACTTTCCACAATAACGAATATCTCTATGACAAATTCTTCCTGCAACAGATCTGTACACTTTGCATACACACACTCGGCTGGATTCAAGCCCACCCTGAAGGAAAACCCTACCTTTACGTTAGTGCCGTGCTCAAGCAAATAAGACCTGGTAAAAGGCAGTATTTGTTAGCTCCAACTTGGTACCATGCTAAAAGGTGTGTGATTTCCAATTAAAAGCTGGCTGTGCACCAGAACCAAGCAGCAAAAAGTACGAAGGAGCTCAGTTTGGCATGCAAAATACTGTATAGGTAAAGTCTGCAGCCAGGATGACCCAGCAAGTTCTCACAGGTGTGCTCTACAAGCAATTCCCAGGGTTGCTGCAGAATCTTTTACTTAGAATCATAGAATGGTTTAGGTTGGAAAGGACCTTGAAGATCATTGAGTCCCACCCCCCCTGCCATAGGCAAGCACACCTCCCACCAGACCAGGTTGCCCAAGGCCACGTCCAGCCTGGCCTTGAACACCTCCAGGGATGGGGCCTCAACAACCTCTCTGGGCAACCTGTGCCAGTGCCTTACCACCCTCAACATAAAAAATTTCTTCCTAATGTTTAATCTAAACCCACCCTCTTCCAGTTTAAAGACATCCCCCCTCGTCCTGTCACTACATGCCCTAGTAAAAAGTCCTTCTCCAGCTCTCCTGTAGGCCCCCTTTAGGGACTGGAAGGCCGCATTAAGATCTCCCCAGAGCCTTCTCTTCTCCAGGCTGAACAACCCCAACTCTCTCAGCCTCTCCTCACAGGAAAGGTGCTCCAGCCCTTGGATCATCCTCGTGGCTCTCCTCTGGACACGCTCCAGCAGGTCCATGTCCTCTTATGTTGGGGACTCCAGAGCTGGA
>NW_009646928.1:3890686-3926660 GCF_000708025.1 Charadrius vociferus | reverse complement strand
GCCTGTCCAGGCCCCTCTGGATGGCATCCCTCCCCTCCAGCGTGTCTACCTCGCCAAACAGCTTGGTATCATCAGCACACTTGCTGAGGGTGCACGCAACCCCACTGTCCGTGTCCGCGATAAAGACATTGAACAGTACAGGTCCCAGTACCAACCCCTGAGGAATGCCACTCATCACTGCTCTCCACTTGGACATTGAGCCGTTGACCGCAACTCTTTGAGTGCGACCGTCCAGCCAGTTCTTTATCCACTGAGTGGTCCATTTGTTGAATCCATGTCTCTTCAATTTAGAGACCAGGATATCGTGTGGGAAAAAAACTTCTAAAATTGTGAAATATTTAACCAGTCATCTTTTAAAAACAAGGATTTTTAACATTCTGATTTTGTTTAAAAAAAAATAAATCAGATCTGAACACTGTATGGTGTTTCATCCTATCTCCTATCTGTGGTTATTTAAAGCCCATGAGACCTCTGAACTTCTTTAACACATGGTTTTGACATTAAAATCTGACCTCCTTAACTCAAAAACCTGAGTAGAACAAGCACATTACATTGCTGAAACCTGGTAATTCTGCTGTTAAACCAAAAAAAGGAGAAAATGAGATCTCATGTATTCTTCCTACTGGAACTTCTAGTTTTAAACATTTATTAACACATAAGTGAAAATTTAATACTTCCTAGATAGTACATTTTGACACTGAAAAATTGTTCTCAGTAGCTCTCCAGCTTCCATATGTGTTAAAAACCTTCAGTATATAGTGAGCCAGAAGCAAACAAAGAGAAGACAAATTGAAAAGATTATGGATTTAAAAAGTAATACACTTCGCTAACACTATAGTCTCATTCTTCTGGCCTTAAACCAATAGCATTGATTTAAACTAAGATCTGGAATTATACAGTACTGAATGTGAGCCACTCTCCCATGACAAGTCTTGCTCCCACTATAAATATACACCTAGATCTTGGCAAACCAAAAACCATTGACTCAGATTTACAAGCCAGAATCAGATAGCTAGGTTTACAGGGCAGTCCAAGAACAACAGAAGACTCATTGGGACTGTACCATGTTTGCAAACGTATCCTTCATGCATTTCCCACATAAGAGTGAAAGAACTGAGTAAATTTAGTGCCTGGAGTCAGTGCATTTATTCCTCCGCTCTATGCAACCATGCTGTCGTTGCAGCTCATACAGCCCTAGGCCACCCAGTATTCTCAAAAATACAGAAATATCATTAGAGACTGAGCACCCAGAATACTTTTAATAGCACAAACACCGTAGCTTGGATTGAAAACCCATAACAGATGTTTACCCAGTTTCTTTCATTAGGCAGTGCTAAACTTCATGATTCTGAACTTACTCTATTTCCAGTTACCAAGATAAATCATTTGCACTACCAAGGGTTTGTGCTACCAAGTTACAGCAGCTACAGAATAGAAATGCAACACCAAAATACCTCTCTTACCTTTACATTCTTGAAGATATTCTTCATTTTCATGTAAATAATGTATATACAGAAATGTCATAGGAGATACAGCCGTTCCATAGTGCAAATACAAAGCACCCTTTTAATTTTAAATTACAATGTTCTACTATCTTCATATAGAGCCTCTTTCAAAAAGTATCAAACACTTCAATATCTTTAACTGTTTTTCCAGGCATACAACACCACCCATCCCTGGAGTAGAAACAAACTCTCCCCATCTAATCACTAAAAAACATGTAAAAAAATCTGATAATAAAACAGCCATCCAATAGTAAGCCTTTTTCAACATAATCATGCTCTCAATATGTCATCAATGGTCATATTGAAAGAGATCTTTATGCTCTCTCTGGTTTGTTTCTGTGTCACCATGATGCTATTGACTACTTAAGAGTTTTATTCTCTTGCTGACTCTTGCGATTTTCTGTTGGTCAGTACACGCACCCATTTGAAACTTACTTGCCTTCCTGGAATCCTAACTTTCCCTATGAGCCGTGAGAAGGTACTAGATACCTGCAACCACTGTACTTCACTTACCAATACAAGTACGGCTGTCATTGCTACTTATTGTATATCCTGCAGGGCAATAACACATCCCTCCTGATGGAGAAGAATGACAGCGATACTGGCAACTCAGAGCAGCACAACGTGATATGTCTAAAAAGAAAATAAAATAGTTCAGAAATACAATTACACATATTACCAGTAGAACAGCTTTTTGCCTTATACACAATTACAAAGCTATAGTCTTTTCTATGATGAGTCTACAATTTTAGGAACAGCTGCTTAAAACAAACCTCCACAAGAAATTATGTCTAAAGTTGCATGAAATCACATGTTTACATACATGCAGGCAAGGAAATGGAATACAGAAGATAAACTACTGCTTATAATAGGTTTTCAGAACAGTGTTAAAGGATAAACATCTATCTTCTATGAACCACCACTAGTAAGTGGCATGTAAAAAGCTGCACAGAGGAAGCCATCTGCAACACCATCTTTCTCTGGTTCTACAAGACCTACTTGTGAACAATACATGCTTGACCTCCATCTATGGGCATGTAACCTCATAATTCACACGCTTATGCAGAAAAAAATGTACTACATTATAATAAGAAGAATATGTATATTACTCCAGTATGTTAGAATCTATTGGTTGGGTTGTGTTCATGGAGAAACTCTTCTTTATCCTTTTCCCCTCTCTCTTTCTTTTTTCCTTCACTACTTCTCCCTTTCCTTGTACTACTACCTAATAAAACAATTCAGCGATAGCTGATCAAATTGTGATTATAAAGCTCTTGCTGACTTGCATCTCCTTCCTTTTCATCTTCCTTTTTCTCAGTTTCTTCTGTTAAGCTCCTTGCTTTGCAGCCCACATCTGATGTTACTACTAAACCACAGCAAAAGCAAGAGATGCTTTTTTACAATAAGGCTTGATTTCCTATTATTTTTTTGTGCCCTCCTATTCCAAAAGGCATGATTTTATTGTAAGAATTTCCCTCTTCCTCGAAATTAAAAATGTAAAATACCCTGGTCCTGATTGTCAGAGGGAATCAATGTTCATAAGAGTGAAATTAACAGGAACTATAGATGCTCATTGCCTCCAACAGAGAAAACCCAGTATACCACTAACTGGAGAACCAGACATACCAGGTGAAAAGATATTTTTGAAAACTCTAATCTAAGTGACTTAGCCAAGGCTCAGGATACACTAATTCAGTCCTGTGCTCTGATCAGTACACAACATTTCTTCTTACTTATAGAAAGGGGAAAACATAGGTAATTAAACAAAAAAGGCATATAGCACAGCTTTCCCTGCCTTCTTGAACACAGTTTAGGATATGGAGAGTGAGTTAAAATCCTTATTTGTGAAACTTCATGTACAAATTTACAAAAGGAACGCTCTGTTTGCAGCATATATGCCTCTTTTAGACCATCTAGTGAAAACAGTGCAAATAAAAATGGTGAGCTTCCAAAATGTCAGTGTTGTTTAGGAGACAAAAGGTGAATGTAAAAAGACATCAATGCTGATGTTTCTGCTATTCTGTGCATGCTTTTGATTCCAATACATACTGCAATGTCTGCCCGCAGTGATGTTAGTTTCATCTTCTCCAGCAGGGCAGTCTGCAGCCCCGTCACACACTTTCCCAATTGGAATGCAATGCCCTGACCCAGGGCAGGCCCACTCTCCTGGGTAGCATTCATGGCGACCACTTTCTACGGAAAAAAAAACAAGAACAATTGAGAAGTATGTTTCAAATAGTACTTAGAATTTCTTCCCTAACAGATGCTTCCCAAAGCATCTCTATCCTTCATTATTCAGCTTCTTGTTCTTGCACACAGCTGGGAAAGACTATAAAAGAAACATCATCTATACTTCCTTGTTATGCTTTCTTTTACCTTCAAAGTACAATTCAAACAATACTTGTGCAGACACATGAATCCTTTTAGTCTTCTGCGTTGTTAGAAACAGTAAAACCACTTAGCTTTAGACTAACTGGTGCACCGGAAATGGAACTACAGTTTTGTGGTTTCAAAACACGCAAAACTAACTGCGTAAAGAGAATAATGCTCATCATAGAAAAGGCCAATGAAAGAGAAAAAAGCCCACACTTTCATTCAATAAAATTTCTGTTTCTGGAATGACAAATTTTGGCAGGAATTGAGTTATTTTCATTTTAAACGAATAGGTTTTGGTTATCAGGAGCCTCACGTCACTTAATAGAAGACCTGAAAAACCTCCACAGGAAAAAACCAGAAGATGTAAGAGAAGATGTAAAAGAAAACAAAAAGATGTTGCTATACGCTAAACTTTGTTTGCACCATACTCAGTATCAAAATAATAATTCTCACACAGACCCCAATAAAAATATTGTATAAGTAAAAAAAGCCAAAAAAGAAACAGGTGAAGATTGAATTCTAAGGTTTTCACAGAATTAAAATGGGTTCAGAACATGTTGATTGGTCAAAATTTCATAGAAGTAGCTTAGTGAGGTCTTCCTGAAAATGTCATCATTAGAAGTTAGCATTAGTATTTACCACATCCTCTTTCATCTTCATTATCTTCACAATCATCATCTCCATCACATATCCAGCTTTGATGAATGCAACGGCCACTTGGGCAAGTGAAAAAGTTGCCTCTGCAAGTTGCGTAAGCTAAGGAAAGAAACATGAGAAAATCAAACTACTCTAAGTGACTAAGAGGTTAGAAGTAGTAATATCATCTCGTAGATGAATAGTCATTTATAATCTCTCCTGGAAAACTGAACCAGTTCCATATCTTGTGTATATTGTAAGCGCTGCTGGTTTGCTCTGGTTTTAGGTATGAACTTTATTTTAGCATACTCTGGTTCTTTACACAAACTAAAGGGAAGGCTAAATTTCTCAATTAATTGTGCAAGTAGATGCAGAGCACCTTATTAACAAGGTTCCTGAAGGTGGACCTGACAAGCATATGATACTCAAGACATCAGGAGGTAAAATATTTGTATGCCTTGTACTCAGAGAAACAGGAAAAAAAACCAATGAACATTTTTGTCAAAGCCCTCCACAGTTGGAAAGCATTCCCTGCTAAGAGTTCAGAAACATTTGGAGGACAGGCATTGCCAAAGACATAAAAGAAATATCTGGGGGTGGAATCATACTGGTGTGAGGTCCTTGGGAGGAAAGAGCAACTAAATGGCAAGACGTGACCTTCCTGCAATGCAGAATATAAAACTAACTTAGATACTATAATCAATGGGGGACCTTTTTAAATATATAGCTCACACCAGTGACAACTCTACAGCCATGATTCTGGCTGGAGACGCAATACTTTGGCATACCCTGATCATGAAGAAAAGAATGAGCTAGAAGTCCCCAGAAATGGAACAGACAATTAAAGACCTTATGTGAACATCTAAAGAACAAATAACTATCTGTACTATTATCTGTCTGTAAAGTTGAACATTATAGTCACTAGGAATAATTCTAGAAGATTCATTCCATCTATCAGAAAATAAAAACACGAAGAAGAGCTAAACAAATTTGGACAAAAACCAATAGCATGCTGTATCTAACTGAGCCTTCAGAATGAAGGAGTTACCTTTGGGTCATGCTGAAATGAAAAAAATGACAACAACATGAAGTAGTGAAACTGTATCTGTTAAGAAGCAAACTGTCGTTGAATCCAGCAAATTCAAATAGTAACCACACACCCAGGCACTTAGCAGCAAAGACAACCTGAAAAAAAAGTCTATCAAAGTAGCACCACAATTTTTGTCTTTCCATACAAAAAGGTCCTTGTAGAACAGTGGCAGCTTTTGATGGCTGTATAGGCAAGCAATCTACTTCCCACTATCTGCTTGAATCAGTTTCTTAAAACAGTTAAAGAAAGTGGCGGGGGGGAGGGGGGGGAATCATACTGCAAGAGTTTTCATCACTCCTATCTCCACAATCGTCATCATGGTCACAGATAAAGGCTCGAGGGATGCATTCTCCATTAGCACACTGAAACTGCGTACTGGTACATCCATGTGCTGAAAGACATTTTAGCACAGAAAGATACACAGAAAATCTGTCAGAAAACTATACAGTCTTTAACTTTAAAAGAGGGTCTACAAAGCGTTTTTGGGGGGGGATCACTCTGCATGTGGTACTTACTGCAATTAGCTTCATCAGAAGAATCTCTACAATCAACTTTGCCATCACATCGCTGGCTAGCATTGAAACATGCTCCATTTGCACATGATAACTGTTCACATCTTGGGTAGTCTACAATTGGAAGTTTTTCAGTATTAGCAAGAATGTTAGACTACAGAGTATATCGAGTCATATATACCCAGTGTCAACAGAATATCTTGATTTACAGGAAAACAAAAAAAGGAATACAAAACTTCCAATACTACTACTGTCAAACAATCCATTTATCCAGTATGCTGTCTCCTCCAACAGATATTTAAGAATATCCTCTAGACAGATGCTACAAAACCTCGCAAGAAACAAGGAAAAAATCATATGTCCTCCCACACCCCAAAAAGATTTGCAACCCAAATCTTTTACAATATGATAGAAAACAATGCAACACGAAAGGAGAGTAAGCAGTGAACTGGCTAGCATTGTTTTATTTACTTGTACATCGGTTTTATACTTTATTGATCTTAATAACAGTGCTTAGGTAAAAAAAGAGTTCCTGAAGTTTACAGTTCCTAGGTCCTCTTACAATGTCATGAGTTCTCAAACTCAGAAACTTCAGGTTTTTATGGTTTTGTTCTAAATAAGCCAAGGATGTTGAACTTCCCAGTCCATGATCAACTTCAGGACCTCTGGTTTTTATTACTTGTTTTCCCCTTCCCAAACCAAAAAAGATGCAGAATGAATGGTTTTTCAGTTTCTCACTGTTCTACTTATGTAGATGACATACAGGCCAACACCAGGGGGGATTTTAAACAACTTAAAACCAATCTTAAAACCAATCCTGAAAATAGTTCTGCATACAAGCAGTCAGTGAGTTCAGTGGAACTATCCAACAAATTAAGCATGTGCACGTGCTAGACTTGTGTGGGAGAATAGGAGCTTAGTTTAGCTCATTGCCATGTAGGCAAAAGATACTTATTTCAGGCAAATGGCAAAATAATTAACAAATAATTACTATTTTTAGAAGTGAGATTTATTGAACCTTGCCTCTATATGGAAATACAGGTAGACAAATGAACTCAAGAAACAGAATAATAATTTCATTTTGCACCTTTTAGATTTTCAGTTTGAATTCTTATCCCATTTTACTTCCATACAAGTTAATAAAGCAGATAGAGCAGAATCTCACTTTTTCACTCATACTCTTGGAATTCAAAACATAGATTACAAAATTACTCAAGCAGAACTCAGAAAAGCTGCAATTTTTCCAGGACACAGTGGCAAAACTATTTTGCTTGCTTCTGCTGTTGTATATATCATTACATTCCCACTAAACTTCAGTCACCTATGGAATAGCCTTACAAGATTTTAACTGTTAAGCTCTTAATATGAGAGCATAAACAGCTGTGTTGATGTGCACCACAAGTCTAGCCCGACTATCTCCCTCATTGATTCATTTACCTTTCATTCATTTTCACTGCAATTAAGTCCACAGCTTTCAGGTAGGAACAGCACGTGCCTAATCAGAGAATGGTAGCGGCAGATTACCAGGGTTCCATCTACACCGTTCCTACCTGTGGCGTTCTGGTGCTAGTTCCCAGACCTTTCATTCCAAAAGGCTGCACTGACAATGCCAACACACGCCCTAAACATGATTAGCATCCTTTACCCCACTTCTCAATCAAACTCCCTTCTAACACAGACATTTCATCCATTTCTTGCTTGGGTTAGGCTTATGAACAACTCATAAAGCTTTGGAAATAACAGGGATTCTGAAGCCTTAACTCTGCCTACAGAAAGAAAAGAAAAGCCTGAGCTGGAGCCACGTTTTATTGTCACTATGGAATCAATGCCTCTTCCCTGCCTGCAAGCAGAAAAGCCATCACAGGGAGGAACCACCAGAAGTTCTATGGCATAGTAGGAAATAACTATGGCAGTACAAGAGTATGGTAAATATTATGGGGCACATATAAGAAAAAGAACAATAAAAGGTATTTGTTTTGTAACTACACTGAATTGGGAAAGCTTTTAAGGGTATTTATAATGGACAGCTTTGTAATTTTCCTCACCTTTCTTCATATCCCACAGAAATACCTCTATAGTGATGTTGCAAACTCATTTTGATGGACTGAATGTCAAACAAATAGGAAGCTGAACTCATTGCCTTGCACCGTTTATTTCTTCAAGAATGTCCAGGCAACCTAAGGATCTAGTCAGTAATAAAATTTTCTCAAGCTCATATTAAACTCCCTTAGAAGAAGGGAGACTTTGCCAAAGTTTTCTCTCCTGCAGCAAGCCTCAAGAAGTCCTCAGCCTGGAAAAGTCTTTACTTATTATATGACATAATCTAGTGTCTAAATGCAAATCATTATAAAAATACCAAGCAGGGCAATAAGTAAAGATGTTTTGAAGACACTTCAAAGTACACACTCTGACTACATTGGTGGTTTACTAGAATGTGAACAAATACTTCTTTTTCCTTATTTTCTTTTCAGATCTGTTTGGTGTACAGATTCTCTATTTTAATCGTAGTTGCAGAAGCAAGAACATTCTTTGAAAAGCCCGGTGGACGTTAATTTAACTTTTAAACTCTGTACAGGTAATCCCATTCCCAATCCCCTGTCCAAAGACCAAGCTTAGTAAATTATAGTTCTGATCACAGCTTTCTCACTCATCTGAAAGATATTTTTCACTGCATTGTGCATTGTACTCTTTGTACCTTATAGCATATTATTTTAATGAAATAGTTTAAATTATTTGGGGCATGAATCCACGTGAATAACAGCAAAGCTGTGAGTTACACCAAAGGCTGTAGCCAATGCACTCCAGGGTTCAGGAGCATCAATGCCATCAAGACAGGTCCACAGTAGCTGGGATAGCCATCCACACTTTTATAGTAAAAGAAGTAGCAAAGATACAAGAATCAAGTAAGAAATGTTGGCTTCTGTGAGGGCCAGCCACTGTGCTACACTTTCCAACAGCTTCTAGCTAAGGCACCTGTAGAAATCAGACACCAGATGTACCTATGGCATTGTGCTCGTGGTGGACTATGTTGAGAGTATGAAGGAAGCCAAACAGAACTTTATAACAATACTAGGATATCTGAAAATGAAGGACTGCCTGTTCTGGCAGTTATGAAAAAAGAGGACGTAAACTCCCTTTCTTTCTCTCCAAAATTTAGAAAACATTAGCAATGAGTAAGGTGAGTGCTTCTGCTCCCTATCACCAAACGGAAAGTTCTGAATAGGAAAAGTAGAATCTGGACCTTGGCAGTGGGGATGGTAGGAATGGGATGAACCCCCTAAACTGGAAGACCTATACAACCTAGCTTAATGAAAAGCTCTCCAGCAAAGAAAGTCTGGAAAGTGAGTATCACGACATTTTGAATTTAAGTTGGAAGGTCTTACATTAGTCACTGCATTTTGGGCTTGCACAATAAACATTTCCTAGCTTTTATATTTGACTTTTTTTTTTTTTAACTAAGATTTCTCTGTACACACCTGATCCCAGAGCAATGCATTTGGGTATAAAATCCACGGCTATGCAAGAACTGATACTGATCAGAGAACCTGATCATACTGTCTCTGTTCTAGGGGGCACATGGAAAAAGTGTCAGGGCTCTGTGAGTGACCAGGAACTATGTAAAAAACAAAGGAAGGGTTCTCTTCCAGGGACTCAGACATGTCTTTTTCTAGATCAGTGACAGATGGACTAGAAAGAGCTAAAAAGGAAGGACAAGGCTCTGAGTTAAAAGGACAACAAGGTAGGTAGTTTGCATCTAATAAGGTCTGAGAAAACAGCTGTACAAGAGGAGTGTGAAAGGAGATAGTATAAGACTGAACGTGGGATTAGGAGAGAAAAGTGAAGGGACAGAAAAATATAAACACTGTTTTCTTTCACCTTGCTTTTAATTGTGAAGACCCTCCAACATGAACATTGTTTCCTTTATCTCCTCCTCCCAAGAACCTTTGGCTAATTACAGAAAACTGAAAAGAAAAGATCTTTTCCTAGTGATCACAGTTCCTAGAAGATAACATGAGCTTTGTGAAAACAGGGGTAAATCCAGCTACATTCACTCAAGTGCTCAGGAAGAAAGGGAGCTCTTCTTTCTCTCCCCTTCCTCTCAGGCATCTCCTTTTCTTAGCCAAAATACTTCTCCATAATCTATCTCCCCATGGTATGCCAGCATTTCAGTTGCAAAATATGCAAAATTGCAAGAACTGGCGAATGCCCGCACAAATGACAGATGAGGCACCTTGCTCCTTTTAACACACAAACTGTTTTGGGGCAACAGTTGCAAACATATTTAAAGGGCATGTTTCAATGTATACATGTGGAGAACACTTGAAAGCTATGTCACAGGAATTGCTAAACCTACAATATTTTGCTCTCTGCCTAACAGTTTTGTTCTGCAAGCTGGAAATAAAACCATACAAAAACAGTAACAGGAAACAGTTGCAACAAGGTATTTGATTCAGCAGACACTGATTTCAGTCACATAGTCAGGAAGCCTAACCTTCTTAACCCTAACCCATTTTACAAGGAGAAAGAAAAAAAAGGGGCAATTTCCTACTTCTAAGTGTCATTCCTTTATTGCAGCAACATTTCAAAACACTTAACAAAATAAAACTAATTAAAACCCTTTGACTCACTGCCATGAGTCACCACCTCACAGTGGGCAAATCATTGCCCAGGCAGCTCATAGCCTGTCAGAGACACCAGGACGAGGACTTACCCCAAGACCAAGAGTCCTATGAGCAACATGATATCAGGTAGTGTTCGCAGCAGACATGCTTTGAGAGCTGGCAGGCTGACTAGACCCTCATTCTTGGCCTTAATTCCTGATTTTAATCCCTGCCACTCTAGTCTTTGGCTGCCTACCTTACCTTGCTCCAGTTTTGCTTCTTCCCTATCCCAAACTCTCCCTGGTGGAGATATTTCCTTCAGCCTGAACTTTTGCCTTGTCCTGTAGCTGTTTCATGTAATTTGTCCAACTTGAAGAACATTAGCCTCTGACCATGGCCCTTTTCTTCCTTCTCGGACTACATCTCTTATGATTTCTTCAGTTCTCGGTCTTTATTCGCTTTCACCCTGATCTCTGCAAATTCATCCCAGACCTAGCTGCCCGCTTCCTGACCACAACAGCTATTTAGCATAGCAAACAAGAGGCAGGAATTAACAGGTTACGCAGTTGACCCATGGCAGCAACTCAGCATCAGAAGTAGAATCAAAAATCCAGAGTTTCTGGGCCTGCACTCAGCCCATCAGCCTCAAAGAACACGTCTTTAAACTACTTCCCCTTTCTCACTCGTGGCCTCAGTGCAGTGCTCAGCTGCCAGAGCTGTATCCAAGAAGGTTATTCTATCAGTCACAGCAAAGCAAAATGGACATGGCTGGGATTTTCATTTTTCAGCTGTGAAGCTGAGGCAGGAGAGAGAATTCTACCTTTAATTGAAAGAAACAAAGTATGTAACACAGAAAAATGACACCAGTATTGGCTGCTTACTCCCAAAAAGTATTTGCTACCCCAAAGAGTCAGCCATTTCATTCTACATTTCTGAAGTTTTAAAATGAAAGTATTTGCTAGCTGCTGGCTATTAAAAAAGCTGGGAAAACAATCTGGTACATGTATTTAAAGAAAGTAAAAAACCCACAATTTTGTGAAATTAAAACAGCTTCAATGCACTAATTACATGACCTGTAGCTGAAACATTGTTCTGATGTTTATCTTAGCCTCTGCATGGGTAGTTTTCCCTTGCTGCTAATCCCATTAGCAGTAAAATGGACTAAGGCTTTGAATTCCTTTGTTCTATTTTTTTACATGTTTAATTGCTAAGTTACTTCATATTTGTGGCATTTTGCATTTGACTAGTTTCTTAAATAATGTAACTTATTCAGCAACAAAACTTTATCTTCTTTACAATCTAAATCTGCTTCCAGACAGATCAGTGAGTGCAAGGCATAAGTAAATAGATATAGGTTTGCATTTTATTAGGCTCCATGAAATAACATAATCACTTCTAAATGCTTTATTCTTTCACTGTTCATGGATGTTTCATTTTTATTTATGAAATCTTTTAGTGTAAATTAAATAAGGGAAAAATAATGACAAAGGAAAAGGCCAAAATAGTGATCTATCAGATAGTGTGGAAAAGGAAATGGATGAAACAGTGGGAAAAATTAATATTCAAAGCAAGTATTAGAATCTGCCTTAAAACAGTAAAATTTAACACTTAGACTAATCCTTACTGTATAGTTAATAATAAAATCACCAAATTACTAATTTTATCTTATGGTTTCTGTTTAAATTTCCAGGCTTTGCGAAGACAGAGAGGCAATAAAATTAACCAGCCTTTCTGGAAGGGTCTTGTCATTATGTTTCTTGATTCTCTTGTCTCCAGCACCATCACATTTACTTTAAACTGGTCCAACACTCCTACTTTCAATGTTCCAAGTCACAGTCATTCTTCTGTCTTAGAGGGACTGTCAACACATATTCTAATAAACCAGAGTAGAGGCTGCTGAATGATACGAGGCAGTCCCTCTCCCTGAGGCTAAATATGCTGCTGTCACAACAGTCGTGGGGCCTACTGGCTGATGCAGCAATGACTGGGTTTCCCACACAGCAGTAGAGCGCTGCTGTTAAGGTACCTAGACGCCCCTTTCCAAACTGCCTTTTTAATTTACTTAGTTGAGACTGCTAAACATGAAATAAAATGTGCATTTCAATTTTCAAACATCACGATGGCTTCTAGCCTGAAATAAGAATTGTGAGTACTGTCTTTGGGACTCCACTCCCAGTCTGCCACAGATTTACTGCATCATAACGATTATACCATTTCATCTGGCTGTTCCACACTGTATTCCTTGACTACTCACAGATTTCTCAGAGTTGCTGAGCAGTTCCTCCTCTTTAATTCACAGACAATGCATTTTTTAAAAAATTATCTTTTCTTCAGGATTTCTTTTAATGTGTCACAGGTTTGCTAAATTAATTTACGAATCTCTTTTCTTACTCTAAATTTTAAGAGGAAAAATGCCGAGCTACAGAAGATTTTCTTCCAGCAACGATATGGGGTACTTTGGATCTTGCCTTTTGTTGTGTTGGTGACTTCAGAATTGGCTGTGAGTCTATCACATGGAAAAGTTCCAAGCTGGCTGTCTCAGCAACCTTTTATTCCAGAGTACCATATATTTCTAAATCACCTCTCATTCTACAGAGTGTACATTTTAGCCACTTATGATTGAGGGATAAAACACACTAGCAGTTGGCTGACCATGTAATATGTTGGTTTTCTTTTACACAGCATGGCATATGCCCTTTTTTCCTCTAAGCGTGGCCATTAACAACATTTTATTTCTTGCTTCTTTATCTATTCTTTAGCCTCCTAGCCTCTTCCCCCACCTCCTGCTCTGAGTCTGGTTCTGCGCGAAGTTATGTCTTTTTCCCAAAGGGACACGAAGTTCTAACAGCTGAAATAGCAGCTCATATGTTACATGTCACTCATGACTTGTGCAAAGCTTTTCCTTAATACTAACAATGAACAGACATGCTGCTACACACTGTTGTGTGGGTATTAGGCAAAAAACATCTCTGCAAAATGTGGCCTCTATTCTATGGCCAGCTGTCCTTTTCATCAGTATTCAACCTAGCCCAGGATCCAGGGAGGCAGTCACCAGTCAGTCAGGCAGCCTCAACTCTGGGGAAGTTATACTGAAAAAACCTACTTGTCAATCTGCATTTTGTTGGCACAATATAAACAGCTTATCTGAATACAATCTGTCCCAATGCCACTTCATCTCCACAGGAAACTGCAGTCTAGAACACAAATGCTTTTGAAAGGGTCAAAGTCCCTCAAAGAAGTGATTTGGGGCCAAATTCTGCTTTTCTATACAGGTTATAGTTACCAGTGATTTCATTAGGAGTATGCAAAAAGAGTATGAAAAAAATTGGTAAAGTTAGCTCTGACTCTCCCAAGGCTTTAAGCCACATAAACATGGTTGCTTTTTTCCAATGCAATATTAATTATCCTTCAGGCAATGACAAACAAGAAGGTCTGATCCTATAGTAGCAGTTTGCATTTGAGTTCTGCAATAATGGATCTGTATCAGAACATCAGCTCTAATACACGAAAGAATCTGAAACGTTACTCCCGTAACAAGAAGCATATTGTGGTCATCCTGTCCATCAACAAGTCCTTCAATTTTACAAATTTATTAAAATGCCACAGAGAGATGAGATGAAACCAGATCTAGTGCTAAGAGTTAAGACTCACGGCAGACTCTTTCATCTGTTCCATCAGTGCAGTCCTTTACTCGATCGCACCAGTATGCACTCGGGATACACTGTCCATTTGAACATGTGAACTGCTGACTTGAGCATGTCCTTCCCGCTGCAAGAAACAGGCACTCAATCAGTCTTTTCAATCAACCGAGATTTTTTATGCAGAAAGATATTTTCCCTCTTCCTCTTTAACTACTCCATCCTTCTCACAAATAATTAGCATAAGACTTTCTCCCCCTGTACCTTTCAGTACTCATGGAGATTAAAAAACACTGGACAAGCACATGGCAGATAACATGGCTCTATGAGGCCTTCTGTAGCCTGCAAGGTCCCCGCTCTTCTACACTGAAGGGGTTGACCTCTAGGTTAAAAATTACCTCTCTATAACAGTTCTGCCTAAAAGATTAAATTTGCGATTCTCACCGTTTTAAAGTTCTCTCTATTATTTTGTTTACTGGGTCAAAATCTGTCAGCAACTGTAATTTATTTGGTCAACTAGAATGCCACAATGTAAACACAGCAGAGCTGGAAGTAAGACACTGCTTTCTAATACAGCCAGGGCCTCAATAGTCAGGAATATTTTACACTCTTAACTAGTAGAGGATCAAGAACATTTATGTCTCTTCTCATGACAGCTGTTATCAGTGAAAAGCAGCCACATAAAACTGTGCAATTCCACTTTGATTCCACTACTGCTGAATTAAACTCTCTGTTCTTCTCAGGCAAATTAATTGAATCTGTGAAGATACAGCTGAGGGTAAAAATTACTACTAACTTTTCCTCCCTCTGCCACCTGCACATTTGTTTCTTTCAAATTCATGTGATATCTCAACACCATCCCAGTCTATACATCGGCTGCTTTACAGGAGCTCTCTATTCCTTCTTCTGTCAGCAGTGTTAGCAAAGTAAGTTCAGCTACTGGATACTAGTGCCACGAAGAAAAACAAAAGCAAGACAGTAAAGTAAAACAAACTTGTTTTAATTCTGCATGTGTGACTTCCAGAGCTGTCGGCCATTTTTCTCGGGAAAAATTTTTAACATTTCAAGAAGGAAAAGCTCCTCTGGGATTCCCAAGCACAGAGCTAAAAAGTCACTTTAGAAGAACAAGGGCAGATGCCAGGAGATGGCTCAAAAACAGTCGCAGCAGCACAGGGCCACTGTATAGTTACTAACACTCATGATTAACCAGTACATGCAGAACCAGGTTACAGTGACCCAGTTCAAAAGTCAACTCAGAGTTGTTGCTCATTTTGCATTTTGTATCTACAGATTCTTTAGTTAAAACATAACCTGCAATTGTGCTGACACCTTCTCAGAGGAATACGGGAGCAAAAGGCAGTTAACCTTAGTTCCATTTTTTTCCATCCTCAGAGGGAAAAAATATCAAGATATAGAAGTACAAACAAGTCTGTGAGCAAAATCCTTCCAAAACTTAAACCTGTTAACCCCCCCAGAATAAAGGGGGTTAGTGAGTAGCTCCAGAGTGGTTCAGTTTGAAGAAGTGATCAGAAAATTATACACAGTATCAAATGGAAAATAAATTAATCTTATCCGCATCACTTAAAGTAACTTCTAATACTAGAAGTAGCAGGAAATTGGTTCTTTAGGACACTACAACACTTGTTCTTCCTGTCTTACGCAGTAACACAGAGAGTGTAATTTGTTGCAATAATCAACTCAGTTCACTGTTCATCACTTTGGCACGTACTTATGTATGTAGCCCTTAAGCTGCTTAGTCACAAAATTAAAAAATCAGAGTAACATATTTTATTATCAATATTTATCTTGCTATCAATACTGAAAAAAGAAAGAGCCTATGGCTATGGCAGTTAGGGCTGCTAAGTGAGTTCTTAAAATATACAGAGAAAATTAAACAGTTCAGTTTAAAACAGCAATTCAAACATGATTAATACACTGTTTAGCACATTAAAGTGAAATACTAATAGGAATTATGTCCTAAATTTAAGCTGCCCAAATGATAATGAAAGACTAGACTTTCACCCCATACCAGGGCTTTTGGTATTCCTCCTAGCTGAATATGAGAAAGAACGGCTCCGGTCATTTTAAATAATAATGCCATTAAATAGCATCACTGAAGATGGTACAAGAATCTTTAGCAATGTTTACTTCAACTGACTGTTAATTCTTCCTTTTCCATATACATATAAATTTTGAAATTTTCTAGAAAGAAATTAACTTTTTTTCATAATATAATTCTGATATAGCAGTGTGAATTTTGTTATGCAATGAACAAAGCAGCTCTTTCTGTGACTGAGACAGTGTTTGGACATCAGAGTATTATGTATTTTTTGGAACTACTACATTTTGTATCAACAATAAAACTAATCTGCGCTGTATATTTTTCTCTGTTTTTTTCCTCTTTTTAATTAACTGAAACATCAGTAATTTTCAGATTTCAAGACCTGGAGATGTCTTTTGGGACATATTTTCTGTATTTTGTCTACTTTAGATTTCAGATTATTTCATTTCTAGAAACTATTTTAGAGGGACTTTTCTGGTAAAAGCTGTACTTGCAGCAGGCTTGTTTCTGTATGTTCTCAATACACTGCTAGGTGAACTACCTTATTTCGCAAAGCTCGTTCTAACATTAGAACTTAAATACTTACGACATTGTTGATGCTCATCTGAGCCATCTTCACAGTCTTCCTCATCATCACAAACCCATGACTGTGGGATACATTCGCCATCAGTCTGACACTGAAACTGATTTCCCTCACAGGTAGGTTGTGCTAGTGTAAGCAATGAAAAAATTGTCATTTCACAGACATCTGGGAAAGCACTTTCAAAGAAAACAATTAAATAAGGGAAAAGAAGACTTAAGGTTCAAGCATCGATTTACTGTAATTTCCACTAAACACATGAAGCATTTGACAAACCAAAGAAAATGGACAGAGCAGGGAGGGGAAAGTGGGCCAGCGGAATGATGCTCAAAGGCAAAATTTAGTTTAGTGAACTCTTGCGTATGAATCTTCAGTTTGTATCCGCCTTTTGAGATATAGGCTCCTCTAGAAGGCGGGTCACAGCAAAGGCTTCAGGCTCTGAACGGCGCTCTGGCAGGGCCTCTTTTTTAAACACTAGCTTCCCTAGTCTCACAGGGGTCTGTTCAATTGCTCTCATTGCCCCTCAGGTGCTCTATCCCTCATAGGAAGAAGGTCTTTCAAAACAAGTTCATAACTCTTCTCTGTGAATTCATGAGGCAAAAGTGAAGGTCAGGTCCGAACAATCTGAACGTTGTTGTCCCAGCTCCACTCTGGACTTTTCAAATAGGCAAACAACAGGGAGCCATTAGAGAGAAAGATCAAAATAAATATTTGAAACTGTGTTACAGCTTACTCCAACTCTAGTTAATACTCCTGGGAAGAATCACTAGTACTACACAGTCCAGGAGACAGGACTCTGGTCTTAAACATCTTTTTTCTCAGGATCATGTTTTGCAGTACTTCGAAGTCAACTAGAAACACTTTGTGCTCATGGGATGATATGCAAGGACAACTACCGATGATGTAAACCAAGCATCAAAGGAGAAAACGAAATCACTCTGTAGATTTAGAGTTGAGAAGTACAAAATTATGTTAGAGGTAATTAGAGGGATAAATCGATCACGTACAATGCACTTCATGCATACTTTTTTTTTATTCCTGTTTTAAGAACCAAAGAATAATCTTTTAATATAATTTTAACCTTAGACCATTTTAAACAATCTATAACTATCTTCCTAGACAGTCACGTGCCCCACTACTTATAGCACATTAACAGACTGGTTTTAAAAGCCCAATTAACTGAAAAACACTGAAAAGTTTAATTTTCATCTTCCTAATTTATCACTTGTATGAAAATGAGAACAACTCGATTTCATGCTTATAACTATGACAAATGTAGTAAGTGTCAAGGGGGTGTTTATCTTTGACAAAGTCAATATGAATTTTACCCACTCCTTGTTCAAAGCCCAACAACTTCTTTTTCAGAACTAAGCTGAAATAGAAAGCTATAGGACAACACCATTTTGTTTTGCCAGTTTAAGGCATTCTTCATCCAGAACTGCACTGTTTTTTGGAGCTACCTAAAGTGCTAAGCAACAAATCAGACTGCCCAGCTGTGTGAATGACCTCCAATTATTATATGGGTCAAGCAGCAAAGAAACAACCCAGTGTGAAAAGAACCAACATAAATTAGTCTTTCTCATTCCCAATCAGCTGAGGGGTAAAAACTGGCCTAACCTATAAGTGGGCTGATAACTGCACCAGCTCACAAGACCTCACAGAACACTAGAACCAAGAAGGTAAAATGCAGGCGAGTTCCTGAAAAGAGACTGCGGAGGGAATTTCTTTATTTTCACAACTTTTTAATATTCAGCTTGAGAGAATCTTTGTGCATGGATATTAAATCCCATGTGAATGCAATTGTTCTCCCTGAGCTGCTGGCACTGAGGATAACATGATCAACTCTAGACAACCAAGCAAGACACTGCTTAAGGTGCAGTAGGTACAGCCTATTGCCTAGGGCCTGAAAGACCCAAAGATTTGGAGCTCAAGTGATGTTGGTGGTAGCTGTATGTACATCCAATATTCAGGATTACTACAATAATAGAATAAAATACATTTCCACATCCACGTAGAAATTTAGTCATCAAATGAAACGGCACTATTGGACACTCAGATTTTTAAGAGAAGGCTAAGTCATATTAGAAGTTGAGAACTACTTGCTTTTCTGACTACCAAAGCAAATAGGCTCAAGAAATATGACTCTTAAACAGATTCTGCAGTCAGCTTAAGAAAACTAGGAGTCTTCTCCCCTCCAATATTCATTCTTGTACCACAGGTATAGTTGAGCACATTGGGCTCTCAGTATTTCTTACATTATAAAAAAGTTGCTCTACAGTTGTTTCACTTACGACAACCAGCTTCATCTGTATCATCCGAGCAGTCTCTAGCCCCATCGCACCTCCAATCTGCAGGAATACAGCGACCATTTCCACAGCGAAACTGTCCCCGCTCACATCCTGTGGTAAAGCAGAGTAACAAGCAGGTTAGCAGTATCAGCACATAAAAACAGACAGTGGAGTGCATTCCTGTCAAACAACTGTAATCTATCCATCACCATACAACATGGAAAGGAGAGAAGATAATATTACAATAATAGAAAAATATAAATATGTATATACCAAAAATAAGATCTCTGCACACCCAAAGAAAGAAAAGAACCAGCTCTAAATCTTACAGGACATTTCCCAACTAAATTTCTAGAAAATTCCCATGATTTTAAATTTGTACAACATATAAACAAACAAACAAAAAACAAAAAAGAAGAGGGCAAATAACCCAAACAAGTCTCAGAGGAGCACCTACACTACCTATTTAACGGGAATGTATCCATTTAAAATTCACAAGCCAGGCAGTATAGACTTAAATAAAGGTAGGGCAGTATTTTTCGCATGAGGAAGAGAGCTGAAGGTGCTAAACATTAGTCCTCCCCAAAGTCTCTGAGGATTTAAAATAACAATAATAATAATCCCCTTAGCTGATGTGGTAATCTTGTTTCAGCAGTGACTGCTTGGAAGTCTAGAAAGACCTCCGTTTTGTTTTGTTTTTTAATAAAGCCCTAGTATTTAAAACCTTTCCTCTGAAGTACAGGAAAGCATGTCTTCAGTCAACATTTGAATAGCAAATAATTTTACATGAAATTAAGCTTTCAGACATTTATGGCTGATCAAAAGCTATCCTGCTGTCATTCCCTCCTGCTTGACCTACTAAGGATTAAGACCTGATAAAGAAGTATTCATTCCCAGGTGTAAATGCAGCTGGATCAGGCCTTTATTAGAGTCGACTAATGAAATCTTCAGTCCCATAGGAAAGAGAAAATGCACTGTTAATGGCCTTTCGTTGTGCTACAGCCTCATAAAAAGGGAGTGAACAGTTTTATAGGTCCCCAAAACAATGAGCTATAACATAATTAGGTTCAACAGAGCTCTGTTTCATGTTAATCTGTTGTCAGCACCTCAGAGAAGGAATACTGAAAAAACCTGAGGTAGTAGCAAAGCCCAACTCTGAAGAAAAAAATCCTGTTTCCTGATTTAATTAATAGCCATATGATAAAACTACATCTTTCAATTATTCTGAGTGATTTGTCCAGAGAAGATAACCTCAGTATATATAAAGCACAACCACCTACTTTTTGTATTCATGATGACATAAATAACACGCTACCATAACTTTCATGTAAAACCAGGCATATCAACACTGTCACATAAACACAGTTAAGTGATGTATTCCTAAGGGATATAGGCAAGCTACTTTATGCAAGGAATGTTCAAATCTGATTGTCTGGTAGTGACATCCTGATTTATAATGTATCCTGCAAATGGTCAAAAATTTCCCTTGGATAAATGGTGGTACGGAGTGGTACAGGAGTATGTTCACCCAAATACCTTCTATAGACTAATGCATGATGGTGGTTGGTGGTGCAGGTCTGGGGTTGGTGGTGCAGGTCTCTTATCAACTACCTTTAAAACACAACAACCTCCCTTGCAAAAATGCCCTGAAGGAATGTACAAGTTCACTCTGGAATCCCAGGCCCTCTCGATGAATTTTGCCCTACAAAGCAACATTTCCATATGAGATTAGCAGCTAAAGCTCTAATAAACACAACACATAAACCACCATTTATTAATTGGAATTACTATGTAAAGCAAATACTAAATCTGCTTGCATATTTAGTATACTATTGCTATTCAAAACCACTGGAATATTCATAGTCACTTACTTAAAAAGAAGTTACAATACAGAATTAAATCTGCGTCCACATGATTAGAATTTTTAATGAAACAGATCCTTATAAACAAGCAATATGAGCAATTTGTATATTATTTCTAAATAATAACTAGCCAAAAAAATTTCAAGCACTATGTACAATACTGCTAATTTATTTTTCCTATCTGTATTAAGTTACTGTACTTAAACATACCCTTATAGTGATAAAAATGAGGAGATAACACTGATAAACTTTTTAGAAAGCATTATAAACATAGCAGCCTTTGTATAGCATGAGAAATGGTAACTGAATGTTAACAGAAAACCTGCAAATCAGGCAGTTCTCCTACACTCTGTATTACTTTGCAGAATTATAGTTTAAGTTGCTCACACCTACATACAGTAGGCACTGTATCAATGTCCGTTTACACAATTCTTCAGCAGACCTGTTATAGTTAATTTAATTATGGCATTAGGCTTTTCAAATTTTATCATCTTCCACGCTTACTTATAACTGAAGGCAAAGAGTTCTGAAACACCTATAAAAATACAAAAGACTGATACTTCACTTATCACTTTTATAGTCTCTTCAGAACAAAGAAAATTACATAGCAGATAATGACGTTAACTCATTAAAAGACAATCTTTGAAAACAAGTAATGTGGAAGAAGTAAGTGATCTGCGCTTCTCACCAAGGTTCTAAAAAGCTTGTGTTTCAACAGTGAACAAAAACAATTCCAACTTTGATAAAGGAAAAAGTAATCAGGGGAAAAATGCATGATTACAAAATTACTGCTATGAATACCCAGAAGAAATATCCAGAATGAAACAAAAATAAGCACGTCAGCAACAACCAGATTTCTTACTATAGACAACTATAGAGACCATTTTCTGAAAACTTAACTGTACATATTCTGCCAAAAACAAATACTGGAAACTTACAGGATTTGAAGAATTGTGATTTACTTGCTATGAATTTAGTTATACATTTTAAACAGTATTAACTTAAGTAAAAATGTTGCAGGCATTACTCACGCTGCCTAGTAACGATCCACAGAGGAAGCATATGAAGTCCAAAAGGACTGTGTCCTTTGGTGTATGCTGTGCAGCGTGAGCCTGCAGCACCTGGCTTTCAGCAAGAGTGGGGACTGGCAGAAGACAAGGGGTATCCACTTGTTTATTGTCATTATTTGAAGCCCCAGTTCATTAATGGATTAGTCATTAGTAATTTTACAGAAGGTTTTGCTTTCAAGAAGAGATTTTTTTTAAATGGCAAGGAAGCTTATGAATCAGTCAGACATTGCCAAAAAAATAATACTAATGAGCTAATTTCCATAGAAATTATGATTTTCTCTGACAGATGCTGATAAAACCAGACACCTCTTTCAGGCAAACAGAATCCTGTTAGCAGGATTCCTGGAGGAAATAACCACCAAGTTTAAAAACAAGCAGTAAAACAATTAGTCCTCACTGTCATGCTTAACATTTGCTAATAAGAAAGAATGTAGATGACTTTTCAAAGTTCAAAATTCAGCAATGATTCAATTTTTGGTGTTGCTCCACTTTTTACAATTCAGTTTTAAGTCTTCGGACTGTGATTAAATCACATTTTTTAATGGACTATAAAATGGATGGCAGACTGTATAAATCACACCAGAACATATATAAAGAAGAATCTCTGGTCATTAACAAAAATAATTTTGAAAGATAAGATCTGTTTCAACTGCTCAGTATTCAGGAAAACACCGAGGAAAACACAACTACACGATCCCATCTTTAATATAAGCGAGTCTAGTACTGAAAAATGCAAACCAAAGATCAGAAGCATCACTGGAAAAATATAGCCCAAAGCACTGTTTCTAAACTTCCTGCTATACTTACTATCTTTGGGCTTTATGCTAACTTTGTCACTAGACTTTCCGTGGTTCTCCATGTCTGGGATTCTCTTATAAGAGACTCCTGAGTGGATGTTTAAGATTCACAATTTGCTACGGTAAAAACAAGGCAGCTAATATTACTGGCTCTAAGTAAGCTACTTGCACAAAGATTATGCCAGGTAGTTATTTTCCACTGGAATAAAGCAACATAACAGTGATTTTATCAGAGCAAAGATTGAACAAAACACTGACCAAATGAAATACCTTTTTTTTGCTTTTAATTTATTAAAAATAAACGTATCTCTTACCAAAGGAAATAATGCAATACAAGCACTATTTAATACAATTAACTTATGTACTGCAAGACAAGTTTTGCCCAGAAAGTGTTGCCTGCATAGGAATGAAGTATTGCCAAAGACAAACCCCACTGCTACTAGAGGATGGTAGTCAACCTTCACATCACTAATGAACGTTGCTCAATGTCACATTAAGTCATATGGAACTCCAGCAGAAGAGAGAGAGGTTAATAGCTTCAGGCATTTCACAGCACAACGCTTTAAGCCACAGGGCTACAGTCATCAATAGGAAGGGAGTCTATTACACTCTCCCAACCTCCTCTGTGCTTCATTTGCCCCAATATGTTTGTGTAGAAATATTTAGATTGAGAATTAAAGCTTAAATTCTTATATGAAAAGCAGAATGTTACGTACAGCTTATAATGGAAACCAATACTGCCTTACTCTCTGCCACTCTTTGCATTACTTTAGAGTCCTTTCAGTTCCCCTCTGAACAGTTCTAGTCACAGAATCACAGAATGATAGGGGTTGGAAGGGACCTCTGGAGATCACCTAGTCCAACCCCCCCTGCCAGAGCAGGGTCACCTACAGCAGGTTGCACAGGACAGCATCCAGGCGGGTTTTGAATGCCTCCAGAGTGGGAGACTCCACATCCCCTCTGGGCAGCCTGTTCCAGTGCTCTGCCACCCTGAAAGTAAAGAAGTCCCTCCCCATGTTTAGATGGAACTTCCTATGTTCAAGTTTGTGCCTGTTCCCGCTTGTCCTATCACTGCGTACCACTGAAAAAAGACTGGTCCCATCCTCCTGGCACCCTTCCTTTAAGTATTTATAAGCATTGATAAAATCCCCTCTCAGTCTTCTCTTCTCCAGACTAAAAAGACCCAAGTCCCTCAGCCTTTCCTCATAAGAAAGATGTTCCGGTTCTGTAATCATCTCCGTAGCCCTTTGCTGTACTCTTTCCAGCAGCTCCCTGTCCTTCTTGAACTGGGGAGCCCAGAACTGGACACAGTACTCCAGATGCGGCCTCACCAGGGCAAAGTAGAGCGGGAAGATAACCTCCCTCGATCTGCTGGCCACACTCTTCTTGATACACCCCAGGATGCCATTGGCCTTATCAGTCTTTCCTAATTCCTTTCATACATTTTCTACCTGCCCATTCAAACCTTGAAGTCCCTCATACTTTTAACTTTGACTACAAATCTTTTGAATTACACTTGTCATCCACAGATGAAGGGCACCATGACTGTCTCTTCTGACTCTACAGAATAGGCCAAAACCCCTCATTCACTCCTTCTTCCCTGCGTCACTGCTAACACCTCATTAACAGTTAAGCTTGAATGAAAGAATTAAAGTAATGAAGAATGTATCAAGCCCAGGGTAGATGACTGTACCACTCTCAAACTGTCCACTCAAAAATGAAACTTACACTGCTCCAATTCCTTTACACTTCAGGAATCATCTCTCTCAACAGATTTTTTTGTGTTTAGAAGAGTAACGTTCCTCAAGGCAGTATTTTTTCAACTGACCTTTAATACATTTGCAGTTTTTCAACAAATACGTGCAAATGAACTGTATGTTACAAGTCTCTTCCAAATAAATTTTACAAGAAAAATAAGTGACAAGCTTTCTTTTCTCCCTTTCTGCCTTCCAACAAAGGGTACTCTTTGTTCCCGTTCAGTCCCCAAACAGAACAGCCCACTCCAGTGGCCTTGCAGGTAGACGAATCCTGGAGAATCACCTTCCATATGTTTTCAGGCCAGATTTTTGCCTAGCTTAATTACATGTCAAACAGCCTGAGGTTTTGGAATGCTCAGGGAGGAGAAGCTGAACCTCTGGAAATTCCATCTCTGTTCCCCCACACTAATGAAGAAAGAAGTAAAATCCATAGTTTAGGAAAAAACTTCACTTGTTATTGCAAAATGCCCTGTAATAATGAAAAATAGTATTCTGCTAGCAATTATAATAGGCAAATGAAGAAAGATTATTTAAAATATAAAGAAAAACAGAGTCTGGTAAAATTATGCTAAATTTCATATACCTTGAGACAATATTTAACTTTCAGTCTTTCTACACTCTGCAAACTCCACTATATTTAATACAAACTATTCAGATAAAAAAGCACAGGCTACACAAGCATTTATTGGTATTACAGAAAGCAGTATAACGTTTCTCTTCAATCTTCAAGACCTTGCAACACAGAATGTCTTTTGTACCTATATGTCTCTAAACTAGATTTGAGAAATAATTTAAACAGACAATGTCAATAAAAAGACAGTACAAATGTGAGTGTGCACCCACTCCACATGACTGAAAGATCTCTGTATACAGACTGACAGGTGGACAGGGGACTACTCAAGCGACGCTCTGAAGCAGAAGAGCTGCAGTGCCAGAGACAGAGTTACAATGTTAATAGGGAAGTATAGGATTCCCATTACTGAATTATCATCCAATTACATATTATAACAAGTTTATTATTAGTAAAATAGCATCTACAGACTCAGTAGTTGATCAAGGACTCTTAAGAGAGTCATACCCTAGATAGTTTGCAGCACAAAGATGACAGGCACTTGAACTCACCTGGGTGCCCCAATGTCAACAAGCAAAGGCCAAATGGTGCTGTTCTTCCCTTCACCAACGCCTAGTCATATTCTACTGTTTCTCCAGTAGCACCCCAGGCAGTTACAATACATGAGAGGCAGACTTAGTTTTCCTGGTATATTTATAGGGACCTCTAACCTTCTACCAATTGGTGGTGGAAGGATTCTGAGCCAGAGACCCCATCTCTCACTCTGGTGTGTTTAACGGTGATCAATGCACTACTCTTCACAAAAGTTGTCTACTCTGGTTTTGAGTGCGTTTATTCTTCCAAATGCCAACAACATAATGTGATGCATAGGCAGAAGTACCCGTGTATTTCATTTGTTTGTTTTATTATGCACAAATCACACAGAGTATTTCAGATTATTTTACCAGGGGAGTGTGTGGAAACGATAAAGGACTGAACTTGAAGAGACAGATCTGGTTCTCCACTGACACTAACTGGGCTAAGAGATTTGGCCCCCAAGTCCCGGTTGCACAGCTTCTTCAAAAATTAGCAGAAATCCCTTGATTACAATAACAAAATAGCTTTTGCTCCACCAAACAGCAGAAAAAGATACTTCTGAGCCCTTCTCCCTAAAAATCCACTTGCATGTAGAACTTTATATATTATTGGATTATAAATAGAACTGATATCAGGAGGGTGAAAGGACTGACAACAGGAGAGAAACTAAAGTTTAGTCTCTGTTCATTTGTTTCTTTCTGTAAGCCTACCTGGATATGCAGAGTCTATTTCCATCTCAGATGAATGAGCTAGATATTCCATACTCACAGGAGAGCAAATTCTGAGTAAACCACATCCTGAGTTCAGTGGAATGATGGGTATCAGAAGCTGTAATAAATGGATCTTGCCTGTCTTACCTACATTTTAAATTTTTACTCACTGATTTTTTAAAAAAAGCACCTTAAAATCCAAGAACAAAAGACAAAATTTTGTGTTTCAGTATGGACTTAGAAATACCATGTTTCACAGCAGCAACAGCAGATTTTTATCGCTTCCCTTTCAAAATCCCTTACCAATTAGTAAAAAAATCCAAACAAACAAAAAAAAGGAAGTTTGAAGACAGCAAAATCTACATTATATTCTGTGTTTTGTCTGCATGCTCTTGCACATACAGACACTTGTCAACTAAAACCATTGTTAAAACTAAAGTATCAAATCTCATTTTAATAATGCTCACATGCAAAATCTTTTTTTAAAAATACTTAAAATTAGTGTATTCTATGTTAAACTATTTGTTTTCAGTTAATACAGTTATAAAAGGACTATAGATTCATTTCTGCTAATGCCTCAACATAAATCCAAGAATTAAAGAAATTCAGGATTTTAATCTACTGAAACTAAGCAGTAAAGCTTTCCTGCAAAGAAAAAAGGGTTCAAGTCTCCTGCGGACATCAAGTTCAAAGGAATGACACTGTAAATGCCTCCTAGCAACGTTAAAGATATTCATAATCCTCATCCTCTCTCCCTTACTTTAGCTTTATTAATTGAAAAAACAACGAATGCAAACAGCGTGATAAAAATAGAAAAGGGTTATAAATTCATTGTTAACAAAACTTTTTTTTTTTTTTCCCAAGTATAAGCCTGAACTAATAATAGAGACAACAAGTTCCTAATTTTCTGATAAATCACATACGGACCTCTTAGAAAAAACTCTCAATTTTAATTTTTTTTTTTTTTCTTACAGCTCTGGTATTCAGAACAATATAACTATGGTTTCTACATTGTCACTTTAAAACCAGCCATTGTGGAAAAAGTAAAAAAATATTAAGATATACAATATTTAAAAACTATTCACACTAACCCTAAACGTAAAAAAATAACCTTAAATTTAAAATCATGAGTTTATTTATCATACATGCTCACAAACAGCACATATCCATACTATGTATTCTTACCATCATACAGTACTATAAGCAAATTAATCAAAATTAAGTTCCTTTATAATCTTGCTTCAACTCACACACTTTTTAAAAAGCAACAAATAAACTCTTACTATCTTCTTAGTCCTATAACAAGGAAGGAATAAGAAATAATCCTTTTAAGCAAGGGCTAATTCTAATAGACAGGAGGTGATACTCCTTTCTACTGATAAAGTAAATACTCCTTATACTGAACAGACCAGGTTCCTTCTTCCATTTAAGTCACTGTCAAATTTCTTGTACTTCAGTGATAACTGAGAATCAGCCATTAATTTTTGTTGGACACTTTCTTTAACCCAAACTGTATATAAAGTATTTTCCAAGGTGAAACTAGTAAAAACTATTTGTACTTCATTCTTACAGAATTTAATAGAGTTATCTGTATGGCCGAATTCAAGAGAACCAGTATTTGCAGTCCTGCAGAGACTAGCCTTCACAATATAAAAACGTATTTCAGACACACTGCACGTCAAGAACACGTTCTGCACTAAATTGGATAACCTCAACTGGTTTTCTTGACATTAGGTGTCTTAATCTACATAAATCAATTGTGATTGCGTTAGCTGGGTAAGCGAAACAAGCACTGTGGATCTCTAGGAAAGCATACACCTCAGAGCTCTCCTAAATCCCAGAAGCTACTTTCCCATGAATGGCACATTAAATATGCAAAAATCTGTTCTAATTGACCAAATGACATAAAGAGGAAGAAGAACAAGCAAACACAGTAGAAATAAAGACACTCCCAGTGAGTTACTCACAGAAGGAAGCATCCTAAGCATTTTCATAAGAATGAACCTTGCTAATGGCCCAAAGCTGCTGTAGAATAACAATTGGGTACCAGACTGAGGGGGGAATATGACCAAAGGAGGAAAATCTTCAAGACCTTTTTTTTTTTTTCCCCACACACTATATAAAGTGCTTAAACAACTTAGAACATGTTCAGTACATACCACTGAGAAAGTACAATAGATGCAGTAGCATATGATAAAACAACCTTCTCAGGAAGCTATTCTCATTTTGAGAGCTGTACTGGTTTTTAAATAAATTTTCCAACCAATGTGCTGTTTGTTCTCAAAATTAGACCCCATGCTGAGATGGTGAGCTGCATTCAATTCAGCCATGCTCTCCTGAAAGCTGATGAGTCATTTTAGCACTAGGAATCAGCCTCAGTAAGAGCCTCCCAATCCATTTTGTGACAGTGAAATTGTGTAATTTTTTATATTACTTTTATGTATTATTGCTAGATTGAAAATTGCTATGCAACATGTAACACTTTGCCAAATCCTAAACTTACTAGAATATTATATCACATGTTATTAAATGAAAAGTGAAACTTGCCATGCAAAAAATAAACCACTTTCCCTTACAGATAACAAATGTGATAAGCACATAAAGTGAAAGCTACTTCTCTCTTCCCACCAGAGAACCCATAACAATAACAACATTCTTCACTACTTTAGTAGCGCCATTATAACTAGTGGGGCTCTAGATAGAAAAAACAATTTAATCTGTGTCCCAAAGCTTCACAGGGTACTACTAGTCATCATTTCGCACTTCAAAAATAGTGATTGTTACTTGTTACAAACTGAACATGTGAGAATATTTTAAGAAAAGCAGCAAAACTGAGGTGTCAGTTCAGAATAGATAGAACATATCCTACAAGCATCTAGTGTGCCTAGACAGACATTCTGATGCTACTTAGTACTGCCCATGACATTAGGAACTACATCTATTTCTTCGGATGCATTGACACTCATCACATTTCTCCCTTACTCCGTAGTGACTCAGTTTCAGCTAACAGCTAATAGCTATGGCTGATCACTCCTTAACAAGCTTCTTGAAAAGGAAATTCCATGTGCTAAGGCAGGCCTGAGTAAAGGAGGGATCATCTGAACTGGAAAAACAATGTTGTCCAATGTGCTCACACAAAATGCAACTTTATCTTAATCGACCTGAATATGAACAATAAGAATTAGATCATCCTTTGGCTATTTCATTTTTATATGTGGTATATTTTCTTTATAGTTTTCAGTTTAAAAAATAATTTTAAAAAATCCTTTGACCCAAAGAGTAATCATAGAATCATAGAATGGTTTAGGTTGGAAGGGACCTTAAAGATCATCTAGTTCCAACCCTCCTGCCATAGACAGGGACACCTCCCACTAGACCAGGTTGCTCAAAGTCCCATCCAGCCTGGCCTTGAACACCTCCAGGGATGGGGCATCCACAGCTTCTCTGGGCAATTTGTTCCACTGCATCACCACTCTCATAGTGAAAAATTTCTTTCTAATATCTAATCTAAGTCTACCCTCTTCCAGTTTGAAGCCATTACCTCTCGCGTCCTATCACTACATGCTCTTGTAAAAAGTCCCTCTCCAATATTAATGAGTTTGTCAAATTAAAAAGACAAAGTCCTTGAATTCCTCAGAAGAGGATAAATACAAGTAATACCATCTCCCGCTGAAACATTACCCTTCCTGTCAGCCCCAATGGAAGCATTTTACTTAGATGTCCCCTAACCAGCTAAACTCTACAACTGTCAGATTTATTCATTCATTTGGATTTTTTAAGGATGCTTGATTCTGCTGCTACTTCCTTTCATTGGTGGCTGCTAGGCATAATATTTTAAGTAATACTTTAAATTACATTAGCTAGCTACTCTAAGCAGCATTCCAGGCACAGAGGGAAATAGCAGGGAAGAAGGGTCTCCTGCTCTAGAGCAGGTAGATGGGCAATCCCTACAGTTGCTACATCCTTGGAAACACAAGAGCATGTAAGTACTGCATACAATGTACTTACATCCAGAAACAAGCGCACAAAAACACAGGAAAGGCACACGTCTCCCAAGTTTCACGGTGGTAGCACACAACATAAATAATGTTGCTCACAGAACTGCAGGCATTTTCTTACAGACTTGCAACCTTTAAATCATAATCGTAGCAATATTTTCCATCAGTTTTTCAAAATGCCTGCTAGGAAGAAGACTGCAAGCACACCTGTCATATCGCTGGCCACAGAGTCAGTATCTCCATACAGAATGTTTAATTACCAAGATTTTCCCTTAACAGGGCGACAATTTGGGTGTCTCTCTCTTTCTCTAACACCTTATGAAATTTCTCAGGATCTAAGTCTCTGGGAATTCTTGACCCCTGTTAGAACAAGTTAAACAGGCCAACAAGTTAATAAGTATCACACATCTTTTTTTTTTTTAAAAAAAAGGGGTTTTTTTTTAAAAAAAAAAAAAGCAATCAATTGCTCTTTTCTTTAGGAAACCAAACAAAAAGCAGGGAGGAACATCTTCTGTTACCTGATAGGTGATAAAGTCTTATTATGGATAAAATAATTCATTAAGGTTGAAGCTCTTACCTCACTCTTAATTAATTTTGCTACTCATTCATTTATTGAATTT
This sequence comes from Charadrius vociferus, assembly GCF_000708025.1. Classification (NCBI taxonomy): domain Eukaryota; kingdom Metazoa; phylum Chordata; class Aves; order Charadriiformes; family Charadriidae; genus Charadrius; species Charadrius vociferus. The sequence goes on along the minus strand of NW_009646928.1, from coordinate 3,895,411 downwards.
AACTATTTGTCTTTTAGTTTCTTTTTTCCTCAAACAAATCCAAGATACCCAAACTTCTAAAGGATTTAAAGTTCAGCTTTATTTTTTGTATTTTCACTGTAAGATGATTTTATAAGATGTAAGATTTTATTTATTGTATTTATTTATTTAGTAAGATTTTATAATGCATTCTATGGCAGGCTTAATAAAAGTAAAAACTGCAAAACTAATAAAAGCTAATAATAACAGCATTTTTGCATTTCCACGGGTAAATCGTCATTTCTTTCAAGTGCCTACAGTTAGAACACAAATTCCTTAACACGATATCACTTCTGCAAGTGCCAAAGGAGCCCGATTGTCGTTGCTGCGCTCTTTACTCAGGCAGAGCCCCCGGTGAAGCAGATGGCCGGCCCGCCTGCCGGAGCAAAACGACAGGCCAGAACTGAGCTATGTCTGAGGCTCTACTCAGATTTCCTGTTGGTTCAGCCAACAGAAATTTGTCAAGGCTCAGATTAACAACTGAATTAGAAGCAGTTTAATTACTCCGCTAAATACATTTCATGTACTGCAGAGGTAACAACAGGAATGTTACTACTTTGTTACATTTACAGAGTACTAGGAACAAAAATTCATTTTCAGTGAGGCTTTAAAGTGCATTCTGTGGCTGACCATAAAGAAAAGTAAAACCTGCAAAGCTAATAAAACCAGCTCATATATTCATACAGAAGACACCACAAACTTTGTCACTCATTTCAGACACAAACTGGAGCTCGTTTTTTTCACATGAAACGGTTTAAAAACCTATTAGACCTCGCAGTAGTAAAAGTTATTTTTATTAACACAGCTAGAAGGCCAACAAAAACTGCAGCAGCATTCCACGTGCTTGGTTATCGTCCAACTCATTTATTGCATTGCAGGTTGAGAACAGCCTGACAATCCTGCTCAAAAGTGAACACGTGAGCAGTCCCATTCAAGTCAAGCCATCTGTTTACACTAGACAACTTTACAAAAGGGTTTCCCGCAGTGCTAACACTGGTTCACTATAGCCCTGATGAGACCACTCTTGTAACTAGCGTGCTAGCCAAGCATTTCCTATATGTTCTTAGCAGTAGCATTAAACAGTGGTTGCGTGGCCAGCTGAACCAACCCACTGACTTACCATAGGAAAAAGAGGTCTCTCTTTCTCTCCCGCTTTCCAACTCCTGTCTTTCTCCCACTTGATGCCAAGGTTCACTTTCTTTTCCAAACTCCAGTAACTACCAGACCTTTCTGCATGCTGCTTTAAATCACAAAGCCATCAGGAAACCAACTAATTCCCCAGGCCTGGTTTAGCTTTCCTCCAGGTTTGTAAGTGAAAGCAGCTCACTGAGAGGTCCAACCAGCAGCTGTGCTCGCACAAAGCAAGCAGCAAGAACTCAAGGCTGCCAGCAACACGGGAATGGGACACTGGAGGACAGAGGGAAGGAGAGTGGGGCCTCCTGCTTTCAGCAGCAGTGAACTGTTCAACTGGCTCATCACATCTCATGAAACTGTACCCTTAGATGACACGGTCTGACAAGGGCTTGATCAGATGTAAATGGGGTCTCCCACTGGTGTTGAATGATGTGAACCTTTACACAGTAAACTTCCTTCTTCTGGGCAAACCTGGGAGGATTATTGATATATGTACGTACTCCGGTTCTGCAGGTCCTACACGTCCTCAAACTAAACTCTCTGTGGTATATTTATCTGAGTTGATAATGTGCACAATGCTTTCTTAAGATAAAAAACATTACCTAGATTCTACATATATCAGCAAATGTATCAGGTTCTGGGATATCTTGTGGAATATGCCTTTTATTTTATTTTTTTAGAGATGACACAGAACACAACTAAAACCCCCATCCCTCTTGCTCCACAAAAGCACGAGCCTGCAATCCCCATCAAAGGGAGTCCCTATTGGAATGGACCCCCATTCTTCGACTCGACTCAGCAGGGTGTAGTATCATGACCTGCTTGTGCAAGAAAATAATTGGGCAGACACACTGCTGCTGTAAACAGTGCCTTTTTGCTGAAGATCTGGCTTCTTGATTGTAAAACAAAGGCAACTTATTCATGTTAAAAGCATAAAGTAGAACAGGTCATAAAAGTAGAACAATTTCAGTCAATTCTTATATGTCATTTCATTAATCCAAAACAAAACTTGTAACAGCGATCCTTAGATCTCTAATCCACTTTAAGTATTGCAAAACAAAGAAAACATTAAAAGCCTTGAAACCAACAGTAAAAGCTTATGGAATCCGCTGAAGGCTATCCATTCCATTAAACATTTCTATGCTTACTCACTAAACTTCATTTTCTTAAACTGTTCTAAAAGTGTGCTGAGTTCAGGAAGCAAAAAACAGTTAATAAAATGAACATTATTGTAAGAAAGCGGACTCAAAATGGATCTCAAACAATAATAAGCTATTAAAAAATATGTTAACCCTTCCCCAAATCCTATTTTCTATCTCTTAGATCAGTACAACTCAGGGATAATTTCTTGGAAATTAATGGAGTTGCACTGGGTTGACTCAGAAGAAACCTTGTTATTCCTTAATCTAGAAATAGCTCAAAGTATCTTTAAGAATAAAGTATAATTATCAAATTACATAAAGAAGCACTTTAGTTTTAAATATTTTGAAAAAAGCTCTGTCCTTTACTTGCCACATTCAGTGTAAGCTATTAAAAAGAAGCTGACAAATTATCTGATTATCATCGCTAATTAGCCACAGAAGAATAAAAACATCAACTTCTCCTTAAATAGATGTCAACTTATAGATCATTAATTAGAAGGGACCTCTAATGTTTTTCAACAATGACAACTTCTACAAAGTGCAATTTCCTTTGAAACATCCAAAGTGCTATATGGTTCCAGCACTTTATAAGCAGAGCTCTGAAAGCGGAGAAACAATTATAAACTCCTGCTTAAAAAAGTGATAGTACAACGTGATTCAAAGTTACATATTTGTCTACCTGAAGAGTTTTCACAGACTCTCAGATCTAAAAAATAAGTATTGTAGGAAGACTGAATGACATTTGATCTTATATTCTAAACGATAAAATGAACTACCTCTACAATGTGCCTGTTTAAAAAAAAAATCATCTCAACAGACGAACCTCCAGGTTTGGTGCTAAATAATGAGAAGCTAAAAAAACCACCATTGAGCTTTGATCTGACAATAATCTAACAGTGCAAAAAGGCATATGGAGGGGAAAAGGTTCCAAACAGTGATTGATTTCATGTCAATCCAGGAAGCCCAAAAGTAAAAGAATTAAAAGGCTTTAAATGAAATTGCATTCTACCTTTCCCCCAAATGAATCTTTCCTCACTGCCTGCAAAACACATGGAAAGTAAATCTGGATTAAAGTAGGATTTCATTGCTCAAATTTCCAATCTGCTCAATATATGAAAGAAGGTTTTGCTTTGTCTTACAGGGAAATAGAAGCATCGCATACATCACACATGTATCTTAGTTGAAATCTCCTTAGATGTTCTGTCTCTATTTGTCTTGACTCCTGTAGCTTAATTATTTACTGTAATTCTAGCATTTGGCATAGACCCTAAATCTAGCCAGGTGTCATCCAATTACTGCTTTCAATTTTTAACTAAAATTCTGGGGTTTGTCCCATTCTTCGTTTTAGCTGATTACTTTGCAAATTCCTGATATGCTTTGCTGAACAGAATACAGAAAAAGAGTAAATTATTAAGAAAATTCAAGAGATGTACTAAAAGAGGGCTACTCATTAAAAAGAACCATAGGAAAAAAAAAAACAAAAAAAAACAAAAAACTGTCAGTGCACAGAAATACCCCTCATTAATTAAAATGTGAGAAGATTATAATGCGTTTCACTGACAGGTACTTTTAAATTGTCAGCCCTAAGGAAATAAACTAGTTCAGAGCCAGGTAGATGGACACTCAGCGGGATTTTTGCTCTTCATTTTGTGAGAGTACATCTCCAAGAGAAACCAAGAAAATTATACTAGTTCAGGATTATGAACACTGCAGCCCATAGGTCACGCACAATACCTATTACATTGTATGTCAGTATTGCATTGGTATATTCATTTTCTTTGCCATCCTTTCTCCCTTCTCATTACTCCCAAACCCTCAGTCCCCAAGCAAAGCCTCACTCAAGGTCTTCAAACACTAGGTCTTGGCAGGGGCGTAATCTTACAGACAGGCTTCTCTGTCATTTAAACATGCTCAGCGCTGTACAAGGGAGTATGAATACTGACTCTGGCCTGTCGCCAACAGCAATGTCACTATACATCATCCTACAGACAGATTAAATAGATTTGACTGAAGGCAATGTGTAAAAAACACTGAATTATTAATTTGGAGACTGAACTATTACAATGCTTGATGGAAAAGCATGTTTCTCCATGCCACTCTGGAAAAAGCTGCTGTAGCTCTTCTCTACTTGGTCTGATCGTACCTATTCATTACTGGCCTCACGTCAGGCAAATGTTAATTGCGATTTCTAAGATATTATATCACACCATATAGATTCATTCTTAGAATAGCCTTCATTCTCAGACTAACAGAGACCTTATAATTGTAACATTTTAGTCATATTGGCCTGGGAAGCATTTAAGCTGATGATATATCATTGCAGAGAGTTAGGATGTAAATCAAATTTGATGCACTAACTTTTGTGTTGCAGCAAAGTTTCTGCACAAATAACATTTTGTCAAGATGCATACAGAATAGATGATCAGCTTTC
>NW_009646928.1:3864611-3890660 GCF_000708025.1 Charadrius vociferus | reverse complement strand
ACAACAGGTACCTTAAAAAAATGTCAGTAAGCTATGAGTTATTGAAAAGAGAAGCAAAACACAAATATCGAAGTCAACCTAGCTGTGATCTTCTGGACTCTGAACTCAATAGAGAATCCAAAAATGCAAAACATTAGCATTTATGTATAGAGGAAAGACCATTAATGGAGATGCTTGCATTTCCAGCTGCATTTCCCAGAATTTGAAAGTTTACACGAATATTGTGATTATCAGCAAAGAAAATAGACGGCCTGGCTAAGCAATCACTGATCTCGTACTTCTCACAGCAATGGGAATCTGTCACCTCTGATTCCATACACGAAGTGTGCTAAAAAAAGAAAAAGATCCTCAGAAGCATCCACCAGAAAGATGGCCGAGGCAAACAGCAATTTAAACTTTGTAAACTACACAATACATTGAAATCCTAGCATTTACATAGCAATTTGGTATCTTGCAATAAATTTCCGCAAAGCCAGAATTTCAGTGTAAGTACATGCAAGTCTGCAAAAAGACAATCCTAGCATTGCTTTGTAACTTGCACTAATTTAAAAGAATTGATGACAAAAATCGACACAACTGTAATTTATTAAATAATCCAGACTATTTTAATACTAATACATTTATTTTCTGGCAGATTTACATCATCTCTGTTGATAGTAGGTCATCAGGACCTAAGGGACACCAAAAAGCAACAAAGGAAATTTAAGTGATCTGAAATATACAGGTTTCAGAAATATTAACTATAGTAGACTTGTGAACAATGTTCTTCATACTTTGTGTCTAGAAAGAAGGGTTCTCTTTTATACGGTAAAGCAGGTTTCTGAGAATGATTTCTATATGATTTCATATATATATGAATGACTTTATAAAGAAACTAAACTAACAGTTCTTCTGGTGCTGAACCATTAAGAACAGAAAAAAATTTACTCTCCTCAAAAAATGTACAGCAGGCCTTCCGTGTTAGATAAGGTGAGCCCAATAACAGATGCAACGTGGAATATTGCACGAGTATGTAGATCTGGTATGCTTTGCAGTAACATTAAAGAACTCATTGTTCAAATGCAAAGTTGCCCTAGTGATCTCCTTTGCTCTCTGCAAAACTGCCGAGTACAACATCCATCCAGTGTTTCTAGTTTATGACTACGAATGTGAAGCACTTCGTGATTCCTCAAAACAAACATTAACGTTAGTCCCGTTCTGCTCCTTCTTGACACTACCTTCACGTAGGTAATTTTTTAGATTCCAGCTGCAATTTTTTCTGTTGCCCCACAGGCAACAAGGCTTATAGAGTAAAGGTTGCAGAACCAGGCCCTGTACTACTGGCAAGTACAAGAGGCAGTATTTTTATTCAGTTTATAAGTGCTATGTTTAATTCCAGTAAATCCAGAATTAGATAAACAAAGGAAGAAACATGATACTATCATTTGAGGAAGTGCACAGGTGAAACTACTTCTCGAAACATCCAGCTTATACTGGCAATACTCAGGTATGCCCAACAGAAACCTTCAAAAACATCATGGAAGCACCTTTGAAAATACTGTGTATTAGGCAAGATAATATGATTTTCACCATTTTCACTCTGAGCCTTGGAACTGCTTTCATGATTCTCTTGATGTTGGTGTGGTTTTTTTTTAAATGAGTGTCTGACATGACCCCAACATTCAAGGAGCTGGAACTTAAGGATAGCAAATATTTCACAATAATAATCACAGTGTGGCCAAGATTGATATCCAGAGATTTTACTAGTATCAGTTACCCATTACTAAAACTATACGATTTCATTTGCACAGTTTTTCTGCTCTGAAGGCCGCGGGGGGATGGGACACCACGAAAGTAAAATACTTCTGTACTTCCACTGCCTATGGATGCCAGTTCAAAGCTTCCCTCTGCTTATCCTGTCATGTCATTTACAGGACACGTCCTGAACAGTCAAAAGTGGCTATAGAGCAAAGAAATAAACTTTTGGATCAGCACTGCAGCTTCCATTCTATCCAATGTAAAATAATAGTGCATAGGATTAACTCTGCCCAGTGTGACCTCCTTGGCTAGAGCTTTTGAGGTCTCCTGCTGCACATTAGCTATCTCCTATTTCCCTGCTCGTAAGTGGGAGCTGCTAGCAGCAGTTGCTGTATAATTACTTACTTGATTCTGTCTAAGAAGCTTAAACTAAGAGTTGAGCAAAGAAAGCAGATTAACAATTTGAACGCACACGTAATACACAGACACACACACACACACAGAGCCAGCAGGACTGCCGGGTCAATACACGGGGCCGAGGAAACGCACTTCAGCCAGTCTTGCTCCAACAAGACAGGCTTCTTTTTCACTGCAGGGCAATTAAACTGCGCGGAGAGAGGAAGAGATGGGCTGAAGTCAGAGGCTGGGGAGAGGGTTGGAGACAGGGCTGCTCCATCCCCAGCAGCCAGATTAGTACCAGAGGAGCGGCACTCAGCCTGCTCTGCCCGTCACATGCTCCCAGATGTCGCCTAGCAACAGCAAAGCCCAGAGAAAAAGTTCTCCCTCTCTCAACTTCAAATCTGCGTCTGAGACCGACTGAGGGGAGCTTATTGTGCTCCAGACTAAGCATCTGTTTCTTTCTTATAGCCTTCTGTAAATGACTACATATACCACACGTACGCAAGCCTGTCCGCGCACAACCCGCACACCAGCCCCCCCAGGCACAACCCGTCTACACGCAAGTGCGGCAGCCTGTGCACTTCTCATCAAAACCAACTCCAGGTACAATTGTAGTGGTCACCAAACCTGCTCTTGGAATGCAGGTGAACTCTGCTCTGCAAAACCACCCGCACCTCAGTAGCGAGAAGGGCACAAAGATCGCAAGGAAAAAATGCTAAAACTCTGGGGTGGTTTTTCTTTTTTCCCCCACCTTCTCCACAGCCAGTTAAGCAGTACTCGCTACAGGAAAAGCTGCTCACTTGCAACTCTGTAAAACTGTGAGTTTAGACCGTGGAGTTGCAAAGTCTGAGCTGTCCCTCGAAATTTAGCAACATTTGTGTGTTGCTGTCTTGTACAACCAGAAAAAGAAAAAAAAAAAAAAAATTTGTACAAACCAGAATAACAATCAGAAAAAACATCCTGGGATAATTTAAAACCAAGATGAAGTGTAGCTAAAGAGCCGGTGGTGTTTGTAGCGTTTTTGAAGGCGCTACTTCCTTTTCCACAACGAAACCGACTCCATCAAATGACTCCTGGAGAGAGCCAACTGTCTCCCCCTGATATTAGAAATAGCTCCTTGAATCGGCCCCCGTTAACCCTCTACTTTCAGACACTTTGGTCTTTTTCTCATAGAAGTCCCCAGGACAGGGATGTGCTCCTTGCGGTGCAAGTCCCATTCCGGAGAGGCTGGGGCATAGCGCTTACCTTGGCAACTGCCCTGCATTATGCATGCAGTGAATAGTATGAGCAGTTTGCAAGCAGTTGCTGCTCTTCCATCCATCCGATGGTGAGGTCCCATCTGGGCTGGGATGCTCCAGCTCCCTCAGAAGCTGGTTCCTCGACTCCGGGGTGCTGATCTGCACAGCAGCAGCACAAGGAGCCCGGTGTCTTTTTCTTATCCCTCTAGTTGCAGAAGAAAGGCGCGTTCGCCTGTTGAGACATCGCGTTTTCTATAAACTCCCACCCTCCAGACATTGCATAAAGCTCTTTATACCCGGCGGCCCCGGAACTAGCATGAGGGAATCAGGCACCGCTCCAGGCCCTGCAGCCACAGGCTGCCTCTGCCCCTCCTTCTACACTTTGCAGGATAGGCAAGATGCTTCCAAGTCCCTGCACTTTACAGACTTTATATCAGAGCCCACTGGTGCTGCTACACTGCGGATTTTGAGTAGATCAGGGGAATTTCAGATGCAAGTGAAATGTATCCCAGCTTTTAGTGTCCCAAAGGCATGCTCCAAACAAGACAAGTATTTCTGACAACTTTGAAAAACGTAACAACGCCTACTTAGCAATGCAGGAGATAAAGCTTAGAACTTCTTATTTTTATTATTCCTCACATAAATATCATGAAAGGAAAACTGCAGGGATGAAATTTACTTCTTCGCTTTCTTAGCAGATAAAATCAGTTTGGTAAAGTGCTTTGGCTGTGAATGCATAAGATGCCAGCTGGAGACACCTTACTCTGGTTCTAACTCTCTTAACAGTGTGTGCAACACACGTGAAATGTCTGCCTGTGTTTTACTGCTGCCATTCCAGGAATCATTTACCTACTAACAACGGGAGAACAGTGCCCGGTACCGTGGGGGAAAGACAAAGATCCCCTAATGCTTCAGGCTGGAATGCAGTCTTGGGAAAAGGACAAATATTTTGGAGCCTTTGCTTGCAGGATCGGAAGCATCATACATTAACTGTATGAAGTTAAATCATTATTTTGTTTTATATTAGTCATAAATAGTCTTCCACATAGAAAAATTCAGTTATGCCAAGCTGTTCCTTTCTCTGCATGCGTGTACACATACATGTGAACAATGACTACTGTGCATACATCCCATGGGAGAAAGATGAGTCTATTTGTCTTGCAAGAGGTTTTGTCAGATTAATTTTAATGATACCACCTTTATAAATTCCATATATTTGTTTACATTAGCTTCACACCATGTTCAATACACTGCAACAGGGTTTTGCTCATGCTGCAACAGAACTCGAGTGATATTTCAAAGCGTTAACTTTTCATCTTTTTCCCATGGATTGCAATTTCAATGAAGGGGTAGAAGTGCCTGCATTATTCTCGAAAAAGTTGCGGAAGAACTTATTGTTGCATATTAGCAGATTGCGATTTTTCTCCAGGTCCTGTAGGACACTAATCCCCCTAAACCGTTCCGTAAATTTTTCAAGGTTGTGATTTATGCAGGTTCAGGGCTGTTTGGTGTAGTGGTACGACACAGCACCGGGGTCAAGCCACAAGAAACACTGGGGGCAGATCAGAATATTCAATTAGCTTCCTGGCACCTCTGAATCACAAAGAGAGGATAAGATCTCTCCATCACAAGATCCAGAGCTGCCGGGGGAGGGGGTGGACCTGCCCTCTTCAAATCTCTCTCCTCCCTCCCACCCTCTCTCCTTTCACTGTAGGAGAACAGTGCTTGAAACATTCCTTTCTGCACGGAAGGACTTTTCCTATTGTTGTTTTCTTTGTGTTTCAGTGTTGCCAACTTACTGGAATTCTTGTCGTGGTTTCACAGCAAGGCTCAGGCTGACCAAACGGAACCAGCTGCGTTTGTGTATGGGGCCGCCGCTGCTTTAATCCCCCAACAACGCCGATGGGGAGGGAAGGAAGGGATCCTCAGAGGGGAGCAAGCAGATCCGCTCTGTACAGATGGGTGCCTGAAAAGCCAACACACAGATTGACCGTACTTAATTAGAAAGGGAATTGTTTAAAGCAGTTCACACCCCAGCAACACACAGACAGGGCAAAACAGTGCTTGGGAGCTGCAATCCCAGACTGGGAGCTATGTGCACTCTTCTATCATGGTATGTTTGAGGGGACCTGGATACAAGCTTTGCGAGGCACCTACCTACGTTTCACTCCCACGCAGCCAGCAGCCAAGAAGGTGTGCTCCTGCCCCATTCGCCATTACCATTTCTACACAGCGAAACTTCCCACAGGGTGGTGGGCGAGGGGATTCTCAAACCGGAATGGTGGAGACGCTGTTGATAGCGAGGGGAAGCCCTGTGCCGAGACAATGGGTCAAACCCTCCCCACCCATTACTCTTTGCACTCAGAAAACAAAATTTGCATTTAGAGACAAATGAAATGATCAGCCCAGATGCTTCACTGCTGAAGAATGATATTCAGTCACGAAGGAGCCAGTATAGGACAATGCGGTTCTCCGTTTACTTCATCAAAAATTTTCTCCTCTCGCTTTACCATGGCACCTCATCATCCATCCAAAGGGACCCTCTCCTGCTGGACACCATCAAATGGGACTTCGGTGAGACTAGAGCCGCAAGATCAGATTCAGGCTTTCGCACAACTACATCCAGAATCACCTGTGCTGGTGTAACACACCTCTCCCTCTCAGCTTCCTGTTGACTAAAGTGTCAGCTGAATGTTTCCCGACTGAACTAGAGCTACGGATTTTTAGTTGATTATTTCAGGTTGAAGAAGATGCAGACTACATCTGTTAGAAGGTTAGAGGGAGAAAACACAGGCAATGCAGTTGTTCACTGAACTCTGCTTTTAATTCAAAATACAGTTTGGGATGTGTTTGCTTGCCCGTTTTTTGCTGTAAGCAAGCAATCAGAAAAGCTGTTAAAGGTGTAATTTAGAACAAACAACCACGTTGCTTACACATTAAAGATGCATGCTAAGCACAGAAGTTAAAAATTAAAAGGCTTGATTTTTGACCAGGGTTCAGTTCTAATTTAGTGTCCAAACTTATCCAATTCTTAATAGACAGACAGAAACACCAAGGTTGATGTATGACTAGATAAAGATACAAAGCTGATGGCTAAAAAAAAAAAAAAAATACATTCACCTAAACAAACAGTGGGTCAGATATGCACCTGTAAATTTGTCTCTTCTGAACTTCTCAGGCCTAGGACAGTTTATAGAGGATGAAGATCTGCCCAGTGCATTATCCAATAAAGCTGTAATTGCCACTGGCATTCGGTAACCTTGTGGTCAATCTGTCCTTGGATAAACCCAGGTTTTTCCACATAGAAAATGTTTACATTGCAAGCTGTGGTTCCAATTTCACATTTAAGTTTCAACATTAAATCCTATGCCTTTATCATGACAAGCTTTTTTGTTATTTTTGCTTAATCATCCTAAAGCAAGGCTACCTGTAGCCATGCTCATTTTTGGAGATAACGCTGGTAATGACAAGACAGAAATCTAAACTAAAGAGTCTGTCTCTAAGTACCCAACAGCACTAGTTAATTCTTCAAATTTCATCCATCTTTGCTGTTCTACAATTTAAAGTGTCCCATTTCTTTAACTGAATCACTGTTTTACAGCAAGCAACAATACTTGTATGCGTGTGTTAGAGGTTTCCTTTCTTAACAGGCTATTAATGGCAGGAGGGTCTCTTTAGAGGTACTACTCTTGAGGCATTTCCTTCACCTAAGGCCCAATTCAGTTTGCACCAAAGCCATCAGACTTCAGGGAGAGCAAACTTAGTTGTTTTCATGGGGGTTCACAGTAGCAATGCATATTTGGACTTCAACACTTAACCTTTCCTAACATGTAGTGTGAACAGGAGTTGCCACAAACAGGGAGGTCACATTTTAAGGAACTGAGCTACGTCTTGTACAGAGAACCAGTATTGATTTCAACTCTACAACACATGGAAGAGAAAAAGCAGAAAACAGCCCTGAGTTCATCAAGTTTCTGATATAAGCCACATAACATTTCACAGTCTCTAAACCAATGGCAGTTATTTGCCAGGGAAGTCTTCTTTCCCCAAGGATTTAAAGAACAAAAACCATCTAATCTCTAAGAGAAAGAGGGCCTTGGTTGATATGGTTCCCAAACTTCTAATGGATATATAACTAGAACACAGATTTCTAGAAGACTGGATCAAAGGTGGATCCCCAGCCCACATGAACGTGAGAAACATTAATCTGAGGAGATGCGTGAATCAGGTCAGAACAGAAATCAGAGAGTCAGGATTGCACAATGCATCTGGCACTGTGGTGAGAAGTGTCCTCAAGGTCTCCTGGTTATCAACACATTACAGCTTCTCTTTTTCAACCTGGAATTATTATCACCGTGCCCAGGAACAAGAAGCAGTGCATGGGAACTGTGTGGTTTTTTGGTAACTGCCACTGAACAAGCGAGACTAGCAGAGACATAGTCACTAAATGAGCTTTCAAACACCCCCTCTTTATTTCACTTGCAGAACTGGGCCTGTGATGGAGTTTAACAATAACAGCATAGAGACGAGAGAGTTAGTTTACCTGGAAGGCAGAAGGAAGTGGAGAAAGATTAAACAGCTTCCAGTTGTCCCCTCCACCCTTTGTTCAGCACTGTCTGGTCCAGGCTGCAAGTCCCTGTGCCCTACCCTGGAGACAGTCACAAAGTAAGGGCAAGTATGCTTTACTCTAGCTATATCTCTAGATACCAAAATTCTTGGTACTTGCCTTACTGCAAGCAGACTTCTTTGGCACTTTCTCTGTCTCTGAGGAACAAAGGTCCTCATTTTTGCTTCAGTTCACTGGCCCTTCAGTGCCTGCTCTGCCCTTCAAGGAAGCAACAGATGGAATTTGTACTTGAAAAGGAATGGGAGGTAAAGAAGCATTTCCAAATGACTTATGTTCTGAAAACTTCCTAGGGTACTAATAAGGAAAATAAGATAGGCTGGAATAACTCTGAACACCTTTTACAAGAGCAGATTGAGCTATGTTGAGAAAAAGCAACACTGGAGTCCTTGTCTTCTTGATGTTTTTCCAACCACATTTCACTTTACCAACAAAGCCTGGGCAGCATTACAAAACCACAATTGCACATCCCAAGAGCACTCATAGGGTAGAAAACAATTACTCTGTGAATACCTATCCTGGGTTTCACTGCAGTCACCTATAAAACAAAAATAATAGAAACATTAGCATTTCCCACAATTTATTTAGGTATTCTGTATGATAATATTCACTTTCAAGGTTATACACCTCAACACAGTATTCCATAAAGGAGAGAAACACATAGCATGTCTTTCAAAATAAAAGCTAACGTGTCTTCACTGCTGAAGCCAGTAACTCAGGAACAGCTTAATTACCCAAGGACCTGCTGCTTTTCATAAGATGCTAACTCATTCAATATACCAGCAGACTGCTCTTGGATAATTGATGAGAATAAAATAATGAAGCAAAGCTCCTGCCTCACGTATTGCAGAAGTGTAATAGCAAATGAAACAAGAAAGAAAAGTTGCCACACTAGGAAACACTACTCTAGCTCTGCCTAGGCCACAGCCTTTTTTTCTAGGATAGGAAGTCACTTAAAACTTCTGAAGCATTCATTATTTTCTGATTTAAGGCACCTGGGCCCATTTAGCAAAAACCGAAGTGCTCATTGCTGTAACTAAAGTTGATGAGAGCTGTGCTTTAAAGGTGTAATACCAAGTACTCTGAAACTCTGAGCCCATGATATCTTAATTGAAGTACAAAAAAAACCCACCCCAAAACCAAAGGATATTTTAACCATTGATTCTGTGCATCTGTTCCCTATGCATAAAACTAGATTAATCTCTCAGGCACTTTACAGATGAGAACTAGAAAAAAAGCTGAGAGGAAATTAGGAAGCTTCTGCCCAGTGAAAAACAAGTAGTATAAAAGACAGCGGGAGAAAACAGTATACCATCTATCTCAGCTATTGTTACAAGTAAATACAGATGTGATGTTACAAGAGGTAACACTGAAAGCTAGAATGTCCTACACATTTCTTTTCCTCTCACTTCTCACATAGTTTAAAAAATTAATTACCAAATAGGCAACAGTATCTATCATGTGTCATATGTTAAATTATCTATTTTTGTTGGTATACATCCCTGTTAACAACAAAGTTGAGGTCCGTTCAGGATAAACACCTTCGTAAGTGGGACTCTCACATACTAAGAACTGTTATGTCTCTTTCCTCCAACAGTCAGGATGAAATGCTTGAGAGATCACAAAAGCAGTCCATCAAAAGCACCTGAGAAAAGATAAATAACAAGCCTTTAGACCAGTAGCATTAATTAGAATTTCAGACCAAACCCAAGGTAATAACAGTAAGCTAATGAGAACATGGTTTCACAGTATAGGGGTTGCAGGTGACAGATTCTCACGGTTTTGATACGTATTTCAGAATGTCAGAGATCAACCACTGCATACTTAATAGAAAAGCTGAAAATACAGTCTTACTCCATTAATTTTGTGAACATGCCTTCATGCTTATTGAAAAAGAGGACTAGACAGTAATAGGCATAGAAAACACAGTCTTTCTGAGAACAAAGTTACTCAGTGTCTGAACAAAACACAGCTATCCTGCAACATCCTGTGCATACCAACCATTGATTTGTATACTGAGATATTTACGGTATAAATATGTTTTGTTATATTAAATTAAAATGGAAAAATATGAAGAAAATGATAGCTCAAGATAAGCCACATTTTAGCAATTCTTAACTGACTGCTAAGGAACAATACCCAAAATATTTGCTTTGAAAATAGTACCTGGTTCAGCCAACCTGCAAAACTACTTTGACAAGAAGAGACCAAACTCATGAATGCATGAGGTCAAAAGGATTACAATAATTAAAAAAAAAAAAACAACCAACCTCTCTTCTCCTTGGGGGACTTGTTCACAGGAATGAGATAGAGGACAGTTCAGTGAGCACAGACTTTGGTAAGCAGGGTAACTGGCTTGAGAAGTCCACCCTTCCCCCTTTCTCTGTCTTCCCTCAGAGCTGCAGCATTGCAATTCACACTGCCTTTTGTCCCTTCAGTTGCGCAGGTCCTCAAGAGAGTGCTGACCACTGTGCCCTCCTTACAGCACAGTCCCACAAACACGGGATAGAGCTGCAAACGGCAGTAGAGGACACAACACTTTAGACAAAACAACTTTACTGCTCGTGCCAACATCTCACCAGATTTTACTTTACAACCCGGGAGGAACAGGATAGCATGCCTGGAGAAGAGAGATCCACCTGAGCTACCATCACGAGAGCATACAGTGTTATTTTTATAGCCACTTCACAGAACAGAGAATTGTGAGATGGAGGTTTGCCATCAAAAAACATCTTAATAGTGTGTTATGTATTTCACAAGATATCTAACTGAATTCCTCCTTCCTCTCAGCACTCATTCTTGCTTACGGAAGTTATTATTGTATTATCCAGTTCCAAAATTTAAGATTTTTCCTGATTAGGATACTTCTAAAGACCTCAGCACAGTAAAGGGTACCTCATGCTGTTTTACTGTTTTGAATACAGAGTGATCAACATTATTCAGGATGAGATCTTAAATTAAAACCAACAGGAAAGTTACTTTTCTGGTGCTTATCTTAAGAAATTTCAGATAAGTAACACTTGACTTCCTAGTGCAGCTGCACGGCACCATAAGCCGAAGGGCATATTCAAGAAAGTGGAACACATTCTTTACTCATTTTGCCTAAATTTCCACTGGAACAGTAGTTTGTGAGTTTGAAAAAAATCTACAAGAACAGAGCTATGCAACTTACCCATTGTAATTACTGATGTCTTAGAAGGCTTTGAGGGGGTTGTTCGTTTCTTTTTTCCCCTCTTTAAGATAAACAATTGTGCTTAAGTCAGAGCCATTGTAAGTCAGAGCCACAAGCTATTAAAAGTAAACAGGAGGTTACATACCACATTCTCCTAGATATTAAAACTCCTTTATTCCTCAAGAATGACTGTTTAACATTTCGCCTTTCTAGAAAGACTGGAGCTATGTCACTTTGTGTCAGGCACTTTAAGAGATACTAATGAAAATGCGCTAGGTCCTCATAATCCTTTGTGGCTGATTAGGTACAGTTGAAAATGTTGTTTCATTAATTTGAAGGCCATGAGCTTGAACCCTCATATTGATCTGAAAATAATGTTTTATTCATATGGTAGTGTTGTAGTTAAAAATCCAGAAATAATTAAAAAGACAAGCCTCAAAACTTGGACCTTTGAATTATGAAGCTGGATACCTAGTTAATTATTGCACAATGGAAGAAGGGGAGTGGTGACTCAGCAGTCCTGATATATTACTATTGCCATCTACCTGTGAAAAGCTGATGGGTGATCAAGCACATACCAATAAGTAAGTCTTTGATTCCCAAAACGTTCAGATGATTTCCACAGGTCACAGTTAAAAAGCTTTCTTCTGGATTAAAAAAAAAAAAAAAAAAAAAAAAAAGACATTAGGTTAAATTCTGGGTCCATTAGACTGAAAAGGGAAAACTCCAAAGTTCAGTAGTTTCAGCTAAGATTCATCAGCAGTCACTGACCAGCTCCCCATAGCCATTATTCAAATGAAACACAAGATGCCTGGATCTATTGCAAGAAGAAAAGAAGGTATTTTTCAAGAAAAGATGACAAAAACCCATGCCTGTCTTCAGAAACTAGATATCTAGTTGTCCTAGATACAAGCAGGAACTCATTGTAGTCAACTGTCAGTTTTTCAGTCAACCTCTCAGATAATCAGTCCCCTGAGTTTTTATTAGCTGTTGTTTCTGAGTGGTCTTCAAGGCTTGTTACCTTTCAAGCATAAAAAAGTGATTCAACCTGAAGAGCAAAGGCACGTATATATGAATGGTGAAGCTGTCATCATCCAACAGACAGGTGATGATACTGAGAAATGCTGAAGTAAAAACTAATGAAACTTTGCTGATCCATGTTTAGCTTTTCCAGCAGAAGTAGCTATCTCTCTCCATATCCAGCAATCAAAGAAACCTAGTGAAAATTCAAGACAAACATTTACATCCTCAGTAATTAACAGAGGCATCCCACACTATGCTTGTAATATGATTTTGTCGTATCTGTTCCTTTATGCACCTCATTGCCAATAATCACTGTTAATTCCAGCTTGCTTGGGCTTTGACAAGTCTCATGAATGTAGTAATACATTAGCTTTAGACAAGCTTTTTCATATTTTACATCAATTCAGATAAGTGAGCTTCAATAAAACTTACAAAACACATTTAAAATACATGAAACCTCTTCTGATGTTCTGCTATCATCCAACTTTTCCAAGTGGCATCAGACTACAACTGTTTGAAATACCAAAGCACTGACTACAATCAGAAAATATTCAAATTATATATGTTATTTCTAGCACTCTTCCATGTCTGCACCAAGGCCTTTTTGATGAAAGAGAACATTAAAGCCAAATCTTGCTCCTAGAGCTACAGCACCAAGAACTATTTAGTGTCCTCTTAATGGACATCATGCTCTTCTCTGTTTATTTCTGTTGCTATACTCTCGCTTATCCCAGTATGGATCACAGTTTTCAAATTGCCATTTCCTTTTCCTTCCTTCCCAATAGATTCTTGTCTTCCTAACATCTCCTTGCAGGCATTAATCTGCTGCTTTAAAGATTAAGTTACAAGAGACAGCAAACAAGACTGCAAACAAAAAGAGGGCAATCAATATGCGCAGTAGTTCTTACTACTCTTCTTATAGCACAACAGAATTACTTCTTACGTAAACTGACATATCGATCAAGTTGCAGTACAAGATGGAAGGTCGGATCCACAACTATGAAGATGCTTGTTTGAACTAACTTACTGGTATAAAAACCTCATATGAACTGCATATGGTTTAGGGTCACTACTACTTTAGATCCTACTCCAGACCACAACTAGAGGGCATACCAGAAAGAGATGAAGGTATAACACTATAGCCTCTATATTTTCCTGGTTCCCAGCAACCCCTGGACAACTATCTATTAGACAGAGCAGTTCGTTGACTACTTACTATGCCCATGATGTTTAAATCCCCATAAACCAGGATTAGGAAAGGACAAACGGTACTTTAAAGCCACCTGTCATCATCTCACACTCATCCTGAGTTAAACACAGTGAAAGACTAGGGATTTGTGGGCAGTTTTCCATTTTAGTTTGACCTTTAGGTTTTAACAGTGTAATAATCAGGTTAAATTAGAAGAAAGGTATTCAAAATGTCATTCTCTTTGGGATTCAGTTAATTGTTAAAATATAACAATAAGGGATTTCCCATATTCTAGAATACCAAAGAGAACCATTATTATTTTTGAGATTAAAAATCTTGTCACAACTGGCCAGTTTCCACAGGGACATGATTGCACTCCATGCCCTCAATCATGTGCTGTAGGAGATTTTTTTCCCCCCACAGCAAAAGGTAGTTTTCCATGGGTCGCATTCCCAAAATCAGGTTAAAGAATCCATAATTCCTGCTTATGTTTCACTGTTTTAAGTAGAAGACATAAGGATACTTCAAGTAATGCTTTTCATTAAAACTTGGTATTTAGGAGCCTATTCGTATTTTTACACTGTTCCATCCAATTAACTCTTCATCCTAATTGAACCTTTGGGTGCCACTATCAAATAAGTGTATAAAATTATTCTTGTAATTGTTTTAATACTGAAGCCTGAATAATAACTGCACTGGACAGCAGTATTTCCAGTATTTTTAAGTAGTCCAGCTATTAATATATACTCTGATTTTTACCAATGGACATACACAGATTCTAAATACAAAATTTAAATCTTATCTCCTACTCTGGAAAACACAGTAATGTATTAACAGATGCTTGCAACCTACTTACAGAGATTTATGATAAAACCATTCTGCCATCATAGCAATTGCTATGTAGCTAAGTTCCACCTATGGCTTTCAAAATTTCAAAAGCCAGTAGTACATTTTAAAGAATTATTAACAGTGTCTAAAAACCAGATAAGCATTTGTAGGATAGGAAAATCCAGTCGGCACGCTAAGATTTAATTCTATTATCAAATCACTACTAGAAAACTAGCCTCCAAGATACAAGATATTGTGATGATTTACAGGGGCTATAGGAGTCAGAGACCCCTTTTCCTTTTCCTTTTCCTTTTCCTTTTCCTTCCTCTTGCTACCTCTCTTCCACAGCATCCCCCCACCCAGCTGCTGGGCAGGGCACAACTGTAAGCAGCCCTTACTATGTGCATTGTGGCTACAGACAACCCAGGAACACACCTATAGTTTGTGCAGTTTTAACTGAAAATATCTTCGTTGGGTTCGATCCGTTTTGTATTTGTGAAGAACAAGAGCAGAAAAATGTGATGTTGACTCAGTGTACAAGTTCAATTATACCAGTAAATTTTACAGAAAAGGCCATAGAACTAATCCTGTGTTACTTTAGATGATTTGGGGAGACAAGTAAGGAAGAAGAAAAAAATGTGGTGCATCTTCCAGTGTCTCCACCACAGCCCATTCTCCCAGATAAGCTCAGTCTAAACACGCTACATAGCACAGAGATTCTTATGTCAGATTCCCAAACAGAAGGTTTGCCCTTGATTTAAACACCTACGGGAATACTTCATTAGATACAGTTTTGATACATTGCTGGCACACTTGCTTGCTGAAGCACAAAATCAGCTGACAGTAGGCTGTATTGCGCCTTCTGTACAAAACAGCTCAGTATTTTTAGGGACTTCACACACTACTGCTCTTGTACCACCTATGTAACTCATTATTTAGTTTAGAATCCAGTCACAGAAAGGAGAGGTCAAAAATAAATGCAAATCACTATAAACAATTTGAATACAATAGGTATTGGTTTGGTGGTTTTACCCTACAAGATAATAAAACATTCCCTTTTAGGTTTAATGTAATTTTGATCTTTATGTCTGCATTCCCCCATCTGCCAAACAAAGCAGAGATCTTTGCTACTGTCACTTGTTTCCTAAAGATAAAAAAAATACATTGGTGAGAAGGATCAGAGGTAAAGTTTTGGGGGCAACAGTAGCATTTACATTTTCAGACTACCCAAGTTTGCAATTCTAATAGCTTGTTGAATTTAGTTTTGGTTTATTTAAACTCTCCGGCAGAATCCTCTCAAATTTTGGTTTGCAGTTCTTTCAGTATTTGATTTACACAATTTTCCATAGAGAATGAATGACAAAAAGGAATCAGCAGAATCTTTTCTATCAGTTTCACATGTATATTTGCAGAAATAAGCCCTATTTTCCTTGAATTTGTATCTGCGCTGTGACATGCTAGAAGCTGACTCAAATTCTGCAGCTAAAGCCTGCTCCTTTTCTCAGCAAATTTCTTCAGGTGAAAAAGTGGGAGATGGTTGGAAGGAAGCCTGGTTCTTTTAATCTTATCTAAGCACTTCTGAAAGGAGCTACAGCTGAAGATAAAGGATGTTGAGTCACATGCCTTTTCTGCCTTAGAGTTCTTATCATGTATGGGGAATTATCCCATTTCTACAACACCAATTTTAAGCTACTGCAATTCCAGCATCTTTACAAGAGATGTTCCTGATATGCACAAATATGAAGCGAACCAGGCATAGTCATAACATTTAACTGTGATGGTAAAACTGGGGCTACCATCTACTGCCACTACAATGCCAAGTGAAAAAAAAAAAAAAACCCAGCCACACTTTGCCTTTGAAGTGATCTTTACTTCAGCTGCCCCTGGCTAAAAGGGTTTAAGGGGCGGAGGAGAATTTTTCCTGATCTCTGAGGTGACATTTAACAGACCTGGGAAACGGACAGGGACTGCGAGGGTCTACTAGGGAAGGTCTATGGCATGAACGACTTCTAAAAGCAAATAAAATAGCAATGCTTTCAGTATACTTAATGTCTCATTCTTTGACAAAGGACTTCTTCCTTCTTAACTTTATCTTTCTCTTGATAGTAACCATTACCAACAGGGCTGAGATGGACCAAATACCTGACACAGTGAAGACTGTAGGAAAGAAACACACACTACTCAAAGAATCTTATGTAAAAATCCTTGTAAACTCTGCAAATTCCTTCTGCTTGCATTTGGCAGAGCAACTGTCTTAACCACGCCACAGTACGCTTTATAATATACAATGATCAGAACCAGGAGCAACCACTTCCAGTTCAGGCAACTTCTTTTTTTTATTATTATTATTATTTTTAAATCCTTTCACTAGAACTTTATATATTTAGAGTGGGGTAAGAAGTTCTACTCCAGTCCAGAGTTCTCAAGAGGTTCTCAAGCCAAGGAGGCAACAAGGTCTAAGATTCACTGCTTTGTACCACACTACAACCAACAGGCACTGTGGGTATTAGTGATTGCTGCTTTGTCTAGGTCAGGCTTCATGAGCACACAGAAAAAACAACGTTCCACTGTTTCCTTCAACCTAACCTTACTGCGTCGTCCATCCTCTGCCAATTCCCAGTTACAGTTTAGAAGCATCATCCCAGAACTCAGCAACCTCTACGGGCATGTGGTAGTTGTCATACAATTCATGGAAGTGAGTTTTGAACCATATTTTGGGCAGTTCTGTCCCACAGCGCCCCCAGCATCTCTAATCTCTACAAATCAATCTGAAGCAATTACAGACGCTCCACAAAAAAAGCCACTAATCTGGAAGATATGTATCTGCAGCCGACATGTCCACATAAAAAACTGCCTAATTAGAACATAAAAGATGCAATGGAGATGCTTCAGGATCCTCCTCACAGAAAATACTTCAACATTCTAACATTAAGCTAGCACGTATCTCTCAGTTCAACACAGTCTCAAGAATATAAGAAGTCCAGAATTAAAAAGTTTCTTAAATTTAACTGTGAGGGACATTCCTTCCCAGTTATGTCAGCTTTGTCAGTACTACTGCCACACTCTCGAAAAGCAGTTTCATCGGGAAAAAAAACTTCCTGAAAACATAAGCAATAAATGCAGCCAATTAAAATAAGCAGGGGAAGGAGCAGACTGTTAGGCTACCTTTGGATCTCCAAAAAGACAGGAAAGATGAGCTTGTAATTTTCTTATTTTGGAAAAGTTCTGAAATTAATTTTGCTTGACTAGTAGTTTAGGGTGGCTAGCCACTAAACGAACAACATAGTATTACATCTTTACACATTCCCTTGAATTTGATTATACTTTTCTGAAGTCTTCATACTCTGAGATGATCCAAAACAGAATTAATTTTAACAATGAAAACACTACAGAATATTTTGAATCAGCATTTTCATTTCAGCTGAATCACTAATAATCTGAGCCCCATTTACAAACAGAGCTTGGTATAACTCATTTACTACTATTTGACATTCCCCAACTAATTTTTATATGTCCACCTGACAGACAGGGAGATACATGCACAACATAAGAAAATGTAATATAGCCTTAGACATTTATTGTATATGGAATATCCAAAACTCAATTACAAATACCTTTGGGAAGAGAGTGTAGAAATTCTGTCTTTAAAAAAACACTTAATTTTCTGCAGTGCAGAACAACTGAACCTTTTCAAGTGGTTTACAGAGGAGAAGGCTGAAGGTCTGTCACATGAGATTAAGTAAAAGGACTAAGTTCTTACATAGAGGTAAAGTGCATGCAAAGGGCAGTAATATACTAAGCAGGCTAGGTTAACTAACAAAGCTTGTATCTCAGTCATTCCAGCAGGAAACCCCATCCATACAAAAGATCTTACCTCCCCCCTGCCCTTTTTCTCTATTTCAAGGACACCTCCAGCAGCCCACACTCCATTACAGGCCAGCGCTTGCTCAGCAGTTATTTATGATAGTATTTCACAGGTCAAGGGGGGAGGACAGATCAGATATTCCCATCTATGTATTTCTGATCCATAGGTAAAGCGCAATGCCCAAACAGACCATTCAACAGAAAAACAAAATTACAAAACCCACCACATTACATGTTTTGGCCTCTTTTTGGATCAAAGTGGCTATAGTCATGGCATGGTTACTCCTACATGACATCTCAGTTTCCTGAAGCTTTTTAAAAAATAAGCGTGTTAGTCGTAGTACTGATATTAACAGCCTGGCTCTGTTACCTCAAAGCAAATGGTTGCAGTCAGCAATGCCCCCAAAACGTTCATACTTGAGTCAAGACTGACACCCAGTGGCCGTATCTTTTAACTGATTTTTTGGTATGCCAACCTGATTTTTAAGAACTGAGATTCCACAGTGAGATTCTACTCCAGACCTTCAGCCTTCTCTTCTGAAAACCACTTGAAAAGCTTCAGATGATCTATAGCACACATAATATAAAAATAAATCAGCTGAAAACTCACACTATAGATAAACTTACCTGTTTCCTTAAGAGCCTCTAACAAGTCAGATGTTTTGTAGCACTATGCACATGCATTTAACAAGTTTAGAATACCACAGGCTTTAAAAATCATAGAGAATCTAGTCCCGCCTCTCTAGTCATTATGGTTAATAGATGATAATACCAGAAGGAGAGGGGAAAGAAGTTTTGATATTAAAGCACTGTGGTAGGTTAACTACTTCCGAAATGGACATCTATTTTCTGTATTTCCACATAATCCTTTTTACGAAGATTACAAACTGTAAGCATGGTATTAGATTCAAGTATTTGTGATTAATTAGTGACTGATATCACTTGATGCAATATTAATATATAGGTTCTAGCCACTGACCTTCAGTCTAACACCAAAGGAGGTAATTTTTTTTGTGGAAGTAGAATATGAAACACATGTAAAATGATAATCATACACAGAAAAAAAAGAGTTTTCTTTCTATATCTCTTGCTTTATTTATTTCAAAAGCATTAATACCATAATATAGCAGTCTATTTTGATTGGGGGAGTATCATTAAATCTAACTGAGAGACAGGCAATTAATGTACTTGTTTGTGGGATACTTCAAAATAAAATGGCTTATTTTGTTTCCCCTCAAAGACACCAGCTCTTATGATTTTGTCCATGCATGATGCCTTGACAGGCATAACTACATAAAGTTAAGGTTTCAGTTTATCCAAAGATGGTGTAGTGGAGTTTTGCGATACTAGCAAAAAGTGCCTTCTTTATCATATGCCCCATCTTTGGTAAATGCTTAGCAGCACAACCCTTCAATATGGTCAACAAAATATGGCAGAATTATGCAAATATCACTAGGCTATCATGATAAGTGGTTATTATTTCATTAGCACTATCAGCAGTTTAGCAAATGCATTCCAGCCCTAAGGCAGCACATACCAAACCAACAGAATGAGGTTCTCCACTGAAAGGTGGGAGAGTAGCATCAATCCAGCAAAGTCATGTTTATCTAGTAAAACACGACTTTGCTGATTGGTGTTATTGTTTTACCAGCTAAAATACACAAGAATAATTTCTTTCAGAGGCACTAGGTTTTCCATCATAACCAGTGAAAGCTTCAATACCCTGAAAAGTCTGAGACAAAAGTCTCTGAATTTTGAGTCTGAGCTATAGCTAGTCTTCCTCAGACAGTACATCCATTTCAAGAAGAGTAATAATATCTTGAAATTATTTGTAATCCTATTTGGAGGAGATGATGCAAATTAAATCCTCTTTCAAAACCATTTTAGATGGAATATGAGTGCTGTACATGATGTGTCAGTTGCTCGATCTGAAGTATTTCAGCTTCCCATTTGAATCGTAAAAGGAGAAAGCAGCAAGGGAACAAACAGGCTAACAGGAGAATTTTCCTTATAGCACAAACCACATCATAGTATTCTGAGTCCATAGGATTAGGGTACATGATTTGCAGTGCAGAAACCAGAAGAGCTATGGCTGAAAAGACATGCAGTTCAGCCATAGCACAGGACAGTACTGTGGTAACATCTATGCATTCAAATAGTATCTGCATGCAGCAGGTCAATCAGATCACCTCTGAAACACAAACCACTTTGAAACAAGCCATTCAGAGTACCAGTAGTTTTTGTCAGAAATTGCTTCTATTGCTCCTAAAAAGGTGCAGAATACACTTAAAAGGTGTAGAATAACAGCACACAGATTTATAAAATACTAGCAGTCACAGAAAACTGGAGTCTACAATTTAGTGTCCATACCACCTACACCTGGTGCAAAACATTCCATCCCATTTTAAATTTCATTTAAACTAATATTTATGGGTTTATATGTTGTTAAAGAAAGAAGATGCACCAGTTTATTGTGAGGAAAAGCCTTACCAATTTTGTTTCTTCTCTGGCATATGGAGCTAACAAGTCCATAACTAGCTTAAGACATTTCTTTGTGTTCAGGAGCTTCAGCTGCAAATCTAGCCAATATAAATTAAAAAATTTCTTACTGAAACAAAAATACTGTTGAAACAAACCCCATCATCATTAATAGCTTAGTTTCTGTAGCAATCCTCAGAACCAGAAAAAAGGTCTGCTTGGATTTTCACTAGGCTAGACACAAAGGATTACAGCAGAATATTCAACTGGTAGATATTTATTATTATTCCTTCCATAAGCCTGTTCTTACCTAAAGGAGCCAATACTTTTCTTCACTACAAAAATCCTTGTTATACTAGCACTGAATGTATTATACCACTTTTAGTTAATATTTAAGCATCCTTCCCTCAGCGTCACACTGCAGACTCCTTCACTCCTGCAGAGGATTTCATGGCTGTACCAGGTGCTGAGGCAATTTAATAAGTCAATTCCACAGTAGGAACCAAGTCTCTACTGCAGAAAGCCACTGGCCATTTTGTCCCTCACAGGTGTTATTGTCTCCACACCTGGGAAAACATTCCTCTCAGGTTAAATGGGCTTCTGCCTCCCAAAGTCAGGAGGCCTTCACAGTGGCTGCTGAGAAGAGCCAAGTTGGTTGCTCTCAGGAGCTGTGTGTACACAGAGGTGCTGCGGCAGTCTCAGCTCTGTGTACCACCTTACCAGCAACAGGCAACCAGACTTGGCTTGTAAAAAATTTTTTGTTGTTTCCTCTTGGGCAGAGCTGCAGAGGCCGGCCATTTTGTCCCTCACAGGTGTTATTGTCTCCACACCTGGGAAAACATTCCTCTCAGGTTAAATGGGCTTCTGCCTCCCAAAGTCAGGAGGCCTTCACAGTGGCTGCTGAGAAGAGCCAAGTTGGTTGCTCTCAGGAGCTGTGTGTACACAGAGGTGCTGCGGCAGTCTCAGCTCTGTGTACCACCTTACCAGCAACAGGCAACCAGACTTTGCTTGTAAAAAATGTTTTGTTGTTTCCTCTTGGGCAGAGCTGCAGAGGCCGCGCCAGCAGCCACAGCCGCCGAGCAACCACTGCTGCCCGTCAGCAGGGAGCCGGCGAGGAAAGGCCAACAGCGCTCACCCAGCAGGACCGGCAACGCGCTTCCCGCCGTGCACTGCCCGCGCCGCCCCCGCACAGGCCATCAGTAAAGCCCTGTACAGCATGTCCTGAACTCGGTCCCATCTACTTGCTTTTCTTGCGTGGTCTAACGCGATTTAGCTTTTACCAAGTTTCATTTTATCCCCACACATCTTAACCCACCTTCTATCATGCCTCTACTCCTTACTGAAGTTGTGTAACAATCAGATGCAAAACCAGGTACTGAGCTCAAAGACATGTTTTAAGGCTAAACAGCAAGATTCAGATGGCTTGGGGCTCCAAATATTTCAGAACAAACAGGATTAAACTGCCTACTGCTGTCAGTTGTATCTGTGCAATACCATTCAATAATAACTGCATTTCATTAAGCTCTTACCAAGCCATAATACAGACTCCTTATACAGCTAATGTACACCTATGTGTAAAAACATACATACGGAGCACACTACAGGCACACCTAAAGCAAAGAGCTGTTTGAACACCATATAAAATGGATTAATAGATCAGGGTTCCTCCTAACAGCCCTCCACAGAAGTAACTCTATGCTGTTTACATTCTAAAAGGCTTTATTTACAAACATGTGTTTAAACATACTCACTGTGGGAGACCTCGGCTGGTCCAAGGGATCAAAATACAAGTTTAACACTGACCCTGAACAGATACCCGTGTACCCTTGAGGAGACAGAAGAATCCTGAGAAGATCCGAGCAAACAAGACAAGGGGTGGCAAACATCCTGGCTTTTCCCAGAGCATGAACAGTGCGTGATCAACAATTGTATTGGCTGAATGGTGTGTGATGTGAGAGTGGATTGGGCAAAAGTAGAACGTTAGAATATATGCACAGATAAGCAACCAGCTAAGAGGATATAAAAGAGCACTGCTTGTAAAATAAAGGAGAACGATTGCTGTAACTGGATATTGAGTGTCGTGTCTGTCTCTACAACGACAACTCACCTTTTTTAAAAGGTGGGAATGAGGTAGAGTTTTGCTAGTTCATGAGAGCAAAGACCTCCCTGTAGCCAGTAGCCACAACCAAAGGGGTGTGATAGGGCTGATCTCACCCGGCGTTTCGTGCAGAGCTCCAGACCCCCGCTGGTGTTCAGATGCCTGCCGGCCTCAGTGCTGAGCTGTAATTAATGGCGCCAGCTCTGTCAGGAGCAGCGATGGCCAGCGGTACCCCCAGGGCAGGGGGCATAGGGGATCCCCAAGGGGACAGCAGAGCAGGACCTCTCAGCTGGGGCCCATCCCACTGCCCCCAGCAAGGGAGCTGGGCAGGCTGGGGACAGCCCCTGCCCAGAGCAGCAGGCACCTCTGTGGGGAAGAGGACATGAGCCACTGGTCAGCACGTCCAGGCAGGGCTGTGACAGAGCCAGTGACCAACATCCCACAGCACCACTAGGGCTAGGACCGATGGCCTCAGGCTGAGCTGAAATAGGGCCCCCAGACTCAAGGGCACAGGTGTGGGTGGGAGCATCAAGGGAGGCTGCTCGGGACCATTAAGGCTTATTAGTGCATTAAGGGCTCTGAGAACTAGTTTACTAGTGCAGTTACTGCTATGAACTCAGAGTCTAATGCGTACTTTTATAAGCACTTTAAAAAATCCACAGCTCAAAAGACACAACTTCTGACATTCATGCAAGTTATACTGACAACAATGGTTGTAAGATAAATCTTTGTCCTTTTATAACAGTATAAATAATCACCTCTCTGAAAGACAAAATCTATTCCCGATATTAAAAGGATTACAACTTTAGAACTGTATGGAACTTGACTTTTTCTACCAAACCCCTGCCATTTTAATCTGCAAAATACCGTGTAGTACATACAGCAACATGCTTTAACTTGCTAAATATATTTCCAGCAGAGTAATTCCTTTCCCAGTTATCAGACAATATCTTCTATAAATGTGCTAGGTGAGATTAAAATATCTGCTTTTTACTGCAAGTCCATCAAAACACATGAGCTTCCACTCCTGAAAAATGTAATTACTGTATTCAAAAAGCAATAGCGTAAAAGAGTTTTGTATTGCTAATTGCAGTTACCATGCTGTTGAAAATCAAGCAGATGGAAGAACATAGTTGTGCAAAATATACTTTACAATAAAAAATAACTGATGTGCAACAGCAAATTCAAAATAATTACTTGTCTAAGTACGTTTTCACTGGCACCAAATCAAACCTTTAAGATTTGGTTTAGTTTTCATTTTAAGAGTATTTTTTATCTAGTTAAACGTTTCATATCACGAAATGTTCAGTTAAATATTTTGTTTGTTAAACATGTATCTGTACTCTTTTATTTATACGGTTTTTCCCTCGTTAGGCTGAATGCTACAAATACTTTTGAAAATAATTGTTACTATACTCATGTATAGATGTGTTTACATAGGCTGTGAGGTGGAAAACATCTCTTAGTGAGGGAAACTAAAAATGAAAGGAGAGCTATTAGACTAAAAGTAGAAATAAGCAAATATCTTTGAAACAAACCAAAAGCTAATATATTGATATTACACACAGACAGATTATGAATATTTACTCACCGCCAAAATGCTCAGACTGAGCTTTTGGCTGTCTTGTATAGAGATAAAATAGGAAAGTACTGAAGACAGCCTCCTTCCTTCTATGCCACGTTATAGTTGAAGTTTTCTTGCTGCACCTCCTGAAAAATGATGCAGAAATGCAGTATTAAAAGGGGGGAAATGGAGAGCCAGGTTCATGCCAGCTGCAAAAGAGAAGACTGTTTACCAGTCCCAAAGAATCCTTAAAATCTGTTGGGAGCTACACAAAGAGTAACTCTCTGCTATCAAAGACCTTGCTCACAGCATTTTCCATGACAGTCAGTTTAGCTGAAAACACAATACAGCTGATTTGCTTTGATCAGCTTTTTGAGAGTACACGCTCAAGATTTGTACCAAAAAGCAAAGACAAAATCTTGGCCTCACTGGAATCAATAGTTCTGCCACTACCTTTGCATATGCCAAGATTTCATTATAGGTTCTTATAAGGCTGTGCCATCAAAAGATCATTTTTCATATAGAACAATCAGGTTCTGTCACAGAATATAGGTCCACATTAAAAAAATTTTTAAACTGCAGCCACAACAGTTGGCAAATAGAAGTCAATTTGTCAAGATTTACCATACTCAGCTGACTATGCAGCCTGAATCCTGAGTTGTCAAATCCACTAAAGCACATTTTGCAGTCAAAAGGTTCCTATTACAGGTTTCTGTTTTATCCTTCTTCAGATACAATCTTCAGTGAAGTTAATTTTTTAATTTTTAAATGTTCTTGGTCAATTTCTTTGAGTATTTGAACATTTGAACTGTTTTTCCTAAAATTCACACATGTGATACAACTTACGGGACTGTGAACCACGTTCTTGGTAACATTGCTCTTTAATATCAGGATTCAAAATATTGTAAATTGTGTGCTTTCATTATTTTATGAGTTCAAGTCAGGTAGGTTTTTGTTTCTTCTGGGCACTTTGGTCATGTACTGACACGTATAGTATAATGAAATAAATACTCTTGAAATACCATTACAGCATGATGCAGTCAGGTTAAATGGTGAAGTCTATCTTGAGGCCATGAAACACAAGAAGAAGATTGTGCGAAATGTGTGTATTATTAACAGTTCACAGCAGACAAGATATGTGCATTATTCACATTGAGGTGGCAGAAAAATGGAAACACATTTCAGAAGCATCATGTCAAGCTCTTTAGGACAAAAAATTACCATCAGAACAGAGGAAAATCGGAAGCACGTTCTGTCTGCTTCATGCTGCTCCTAAAAGCTGGCCTTCCCAGTGGTTGAGTATTCCTTTAGCATATAGAAATATTCAGATGGTATTTTGCCAGCTATGCTGGCTCGTGATTACTCCATCTCCAATCCTGTCACAGGCTTGTTGGATAGCTGAAGAAGGACTAGTGCGGGCTCTGTCACGTTCTAGTGACATGATAATCATGCTAAAAGACATTAGTTAATCCATCTTAACAGAAATTACTCAAGGCTTCTCAATAATGTACTGAATTTTGCTAACCAATAGATGAAGTGGTCACAGCTGAGCCACACCAGGCTTTAAGAGAGGTGTCCACAGAGGGGAGGGACAGATGAAGAAGAGAGCACCAGGAAGGAAGTTTGAAACGGTCAGGCTTGCTGCTACTTGTGCCCATTGGGAAGTGATAGCGAGGGCTGTTGCTGACACAAGACCACAGCAACTGGCATCTCTAAGGTCCAGTTCTTCATTCAGTGTCCCTTCAAAATGGCCTTGCAACCTCATGTAGCTCTGAAGCTGTCTTCACCTATGCAATGGTAACAGCAGTGACAAAGGGGTGTAATATCACTTTGGT
>NW_009646928.1:3825005-3864566 GCF_000708025.1 Charadrius vociferus | reverse complement strand
TCTTCACTATATCTCTCCTCATGGTTCGAAAACGATAAGGAATTTTCTTTAATTAAGTATAGCCTATTTAGCTGTGGTTTTAAACAGCTCCCATATACCCCTTCATTCTTTGAAATTCTCAGATTGAAATACTGAGATCAGACAGCTGAGAACTCTTGGATTTCAAACTGTGATGGAAAAAATCCAAAGAACTGGATGTGCAGCAATATTTGTGACCTCAGCTTCAGTTGGTGCAATTGTAACATAGCCTTTATATTAATTTGAATCTTTGACTCCTGCAAAGATTACCAGTCTTAATGCCAACTACTGTCATGTTGGAAGTGAGCTGGGCCCAACTTACTCAACTAAGTATGCAAGTCTGTAGTGTCATCTCCTAGAGATGTCAAAGATACTTAAACATATTTAAATAGTAGGTGAATAGAAATGTAATTAATTGTCTATTGAAGCATTCAATGTCTAGATTCCTTAATAAAACATGAAATTTTTTTATTTCTTTACAAAAAAATTGAATTGATTTCTAGCTGTAAATTTCTAACACTTAAATGACAGCACGAATGTTCCTAATCATAGCTTTTAAGACACTTAGTCTATTTAAAGACTACATACAGTGTAATGACATTAAAATGTTAAATAAGCACTTGGTAAAGTTTGTAGTAAATGAGGCAAGAAAGCTTGCTGTTAATTTTTATTTTTATGAGTTATCTCAGATGCATCAATGCATACATATTTTACATTGGTATCATTTAGGTTTCGATAAACTGTCACCACAAGAATTGTGCAGGTATTGAGAACAACACAACTTCAGAAGACTGCAAGTCTAGAATTGTACTGTATGGTATGTCACATACCTGGAATTCTGGACAGAATAATACCATGCATCCCACGCAAAGAGCTATAAAAATGTGGAGGCCCCACTAAGCTTTTAAAGTTGCACCTGGCCAAAAAAAAAAAAGAAGAGAAATTTGTCCTGAGGGTAAACATAATTCATAAATAAAAGGAAATATCCTGAAGCCAAGAACTTGCTACTAAACATACAAGCAGAATAGTTACTTAATTAAGAAACTATTTGCCAGCTATGTTTTAAGGTAGGAATTAGCAGTGAAAATGAAAGAATGACAATGTTTTGCTTATGGGAAGCACACAATCCCAACCATAGTTAACATGCTTTTTTCTGTTAGAATTAGATTTTTTCTCAGCAAGATTTAGGGGCTATGTGAGATTTATTATATCTATTTCAGTTAAACACCATATTATTTGTATTCCCTAAAGCCTTTTCATTCCTTTCCTTAATCAAAATCTGTCAGTGTAAGCATGGAAAAATAAAAGTGGCTGAAGAGAAATAAACATCAATTCTGTCCAACCTTGAAAGAAGATTCTGTCTTAGCTGTAACTGTAGCACAAATACCTGTACCTGAACTAGTTTCAGCTTAAGTAAGGATGAGCAGCCATACAATACATAGAGTTGCACTTCAGCCATCCTAGTTCACCAATTTAGCACTAATTACTAGTAAAGACGGAAAATATTAAACAGGGTTAGAATCATAGCAAATAGCTTCAGCATCCAGCTACGTTGTCCTACCAGTCCCTCCTGCCTATTTAATTTGGAGCCAAAGCTGCACCCTTTCCCCATAATCCCCTCAGCCTCCTTGGCTGTGACTTTCATAAGTGGACTGAGCTGGTGGACACTTAAGATGGAGAGGAGGACAGCAGTTAGCATTGGGTCCTCTTTGTGTGCATGTAGATAGAAAGTGATGTGTCCACAGAAAAAAAAAAGGTATATATTTCTGTGGAAAAGAGCTACTTGTTTAGTATGTTGGTTTGTAATGCAAAAGCTTTCTGAAGATAATTGAAGAATTAGGTGACAAGCTGCAACCACTGGTGAAAGAGGGAGCCTTCAGGATCCATGGCCACCTAGTTTAGGTTTTGAGGGCATCAAACTATATGTCAGTGCTTGTTGTCTAACTATTACAGTCTTTGAAAGGGTAGGTGTGACAGACAAGCCTGGAGAAACTGTACAGCTTTGGACTGGTCTGTCTTTTTTGACCTCCTTATGCTTGGCAATCTCACCAGCAACTGAAATTTCAGTTGGCCCAGTCCATGGGACAGTAAATATCTTTCTACTACAGCAGTAATAGGAATTCCTCATTATAAGAAGATACATTTAGGTCTGAAAGTGATCCTACAGACATGGACTGTTATGATGATGTTCAAATTATGACACCTAGTACCAAAAACTGCCTTGCCAAAGCATGACAGATGTGCAGAAGTATGGGGGTGAAAGGTGTGTGGTAGTGATGGGAGAAGAGAGTGAACACAACTGGGCTGGTGTGCAGGGACGTGTGTTGGGCTGAGAACCATCCCCTTCCATACATGTGCAAGCATAGATGAGGATTTATGTGTGGAAACAGTTGTGGGGGACTAAACCTAGGATGTATGTGCATAGCCTGGGGAGGAGGAGAGGAGTGGGTGGGTGCTGAGAAGGGGAAGCCAGGATTGCTGTTCTCCCCCTTTCTCCTTGCCTCTGTCTGCTGGCCCCTCCTGACACATGACACCGATTCTTACAGGAGCTTGCAGCCCAACTTCTCCCTCCTTTCCTCACAGAGCATCCAGCACAGGGAAGACAACACAGCTGACAGCGAGCCCAGGGCAGCAACCTGCATCTCTGTAGAGCCTTTTGCTTTGGAACATCAAGGTAAGGACCCCCTGTCCTCTCTGTGGGCACCAGAATTCCTGTCCTAAACTAGCAGGAGCTGAGAAACCCTGCAAATATGGCTGTGTTAGGGACTTCTGTGAGATGCTCTGTCGTGGCATGTGGCACGTTCATTCTTGCCACTGAGCTGCCCTTTTGCTACACGTGGTGCCTACCTGGGGAGAGCTTGCAGGGAGATGACAATGAAACTGAAGTGGTGCAGGACTCACTTGTTCCTGAGCAGCCTGTGAGCCCAGGACAAACAGCTCCAGTGCCTGCAGAAGGAAAAAGCCTTATCAATAGGTAGCTGTGGAGCCTGGGCTCAGCACTCCAGACCCTCGTGTCCCCACGGTTGCACAGCAGGTACATTCATGCCTGCACAGCACCCTCAGGCTGTGACTGTTCTTCTGTATGACTCCTGAGGACAGGGGGCTGTGATAGCAAGGAGAAGTATGCACGACCCTCAGTTCTTAAGTAAAGAGAACAGGGAAAAACTTGGGTCTGCCTCCGTACCTCCTTCATTCCATACCAGCTCTGGAAACAGCAGGTTTAACAAAAAAAAAAAAAAAAAGCAAAAAAGCACCCCTGTGAATTACACTTGGGATTCACACAGCATCCACTTGTGTACAGCCAAGGTTAAGGCTTCTGAGAAGTGCTGGTTGTACAAATGCTACCAGGCAGTGAGAGAGAACTGAAGTATGTTTGTAAAATGTCTGTCCCCTGTTTGTCATGTGCTAGAACTATGTGAACTATGCTTGAAAATCACTCCAGTATGTTTCTGTTTATTATTTATTACATATTTTGGAGAATATCTTACAAAAAAAAAATTAAAATTGGCTCAGTTTTAGGGGCTATATTTTAAAATACAGCCCGCTTAGCAACCTGTTGAAGCGAAACTGAATAACGTTTTATTGTTCTTGTACTGCTGTACTTCTGCATTATTATTTGTGTTGTTTAGGAAACAGAAACAAACAAATGATGTTCTTCAGATTCTGGTGGCTTTTGTGGATACTTGAACACCATGAGTTTTTAGCAGAAAATCTCAGGGAAGAAAAAAGATATGGATTGAGAAGACCAAAACCTAAACACGGTCTGTCAAATACTGTAGAAAAATATCCCAGCCCAAGTGATCAAGGTGAATATTGTCATTTTAAAACAGGTGTGGGTTTTTTTCTGTGATTCATTTATTTGGGTTCTGGACTACATGGCTAACTTGCTCTCTAAGATATTGCTTATGATCAGCCAGACTTGCCTCATCCTACACTTCCATGTGCCTTATTTTTGCACTTTTATCTTTTTAGTCCCATCTTTTCCCTCACCTTTTGTGTTTTTCAGAAAAGGAGATTACTTCTGGTCTTTTTTTATGATATGGCTGATAGCCTGTCACTGTCACTACAAGAATAATAGCCCATATAACTGTATTTTTATAGAAGTAATATCATCAGTAGTTCAGAAAATTAGTACTCTGCAGATCCTGCTTTTGGGAACTTTTATGTTACCGGATGTGAGTGTCAGTAGCAGGGACCAAATCTAGCTCTGTCAAATCACATTCCAGTGTCTTACTCAGTAAGACTCATTTTCCTGCAGATGACTCCCACCTTCCCATTCCTCATCCTGGTAGGATACTCAGTGAAATACCAGGCAAGAGGACAGAATGAATGTATAAAACCACCACAACATTCCTCATTTCATACTACATGAAACCACCTCACCTTCAGTATCTTATTCCTTGGGGCATCTGTTCTGGAGCAAACTCCTCAGCCTCTATATGCTCTGTCTTCATGAGGGTCTCACACTTGTGATCACAGATGTTTTCCAAACTTTCCGTAATTGCACTCCCACTTTTGAATTCTAAAATACATGTTAAGGGTTAAGGGTAGAACGAGATTTATTATGAAATCAGTCCACTTACCTACCTACCTATTTATTCTAGATGAAGACTGCATTCTGGAAATTGCTTTTCTACTGGACAGCTCCGAAAGTGCTAAGGACTACAATCATGAACAGCAGAAAATATTTGTACTGGAAACAGTAGACAGAATGAAAACTCTGCAGCTTAGTTCTGGACGTACCCTTAGCTGGAGGATGGCCTTGCTTCAGTACAGCAGCACTGTTTTCATAGAGCAAACTTTCCATGACTGGAAAGGTCCTGAAGCATTCAAATCCCACATTGCTCCCATCACCTACATAGGTCATGGCACCTACACAACTTACGCTATAACTAACCTCACACAACTCTACATGACTGAAGGGACTCCGGGTAGTGTGAAAGTAGCCATGCTCTTCACCGATGGAGTGGACCATCCACGAAACCCAGATATTTTTGCAGCAACAGCTGATGCTAAACACCAAGGAATTGTATTTTTCACAATGGGAATGACCAGAGTGGCTGAAGAAGTTAGCAATGCTGCCAAACTCCGGCTCCTGGCCAGTGTCCCAGCATCCAGGTTCGTTTTCAACCTTCAGGAGAAAGAAACTGTGGAGAAGGTTCTCAAAGAACTGGTATGTATGAGAAAGAATTTGAAATATATATAGGAACACATGTAAAAAATGGTCTTATCTCCAATATTTTGAAATGCTTATGCTATTGAAGTAAACTGTACTTTTTACATGTTAAAGTGGCCCATATATTAATAAGACCACTGTGCCAAAGTACAGGTTTCCTTTCTCTCCCCCGCCATTCAGATTTGCCAGCCAAAATATTTGAAGTTGGAAACTGAATTAGACTTAGAGAGATCTGTTGTGAAGTTATTTTTCCTCCTAAGAAAGGTATTTTAAACCTCCTTTCTTAAAAAAACAACCAATTTTTGACGTCCTAGTGCTTTCTTATGTAGCAAGTAGGAATGTGACATTGCCTTTTGTACCAAAAAAGATGGAGTTCTTGCAGAAGTGAAAATAAATTTGCAGACCTTAATGGAGATACGTCAATTTAGATAAAATCTGAACTTGGCCATAGATGTCTTTAAATTTCCATGAAAAACCTACCACATAATCAAGAGGAAATGTGTAAACTGAAGTTTTGCTTGGGTGCCTCTTTTCTGCATGTGAACTTAATTTATAAAAAACATTTCCTGCCCAGTATGGAGAATAGAGTCATCCTTTAGCCTATAAATCTGGTGACACAAGCTGTGAATGAAGTCCTGATCTGAGCATGCACAGAGATATAAAATAGAAATATAAATAACAACCAGGAGACTTCTGCAGTGAAACTGACACCTGAGTGATCTCATACAGGCCTAGAGCATGTACACAAACTGGCCTTCCCGTCTGTCTATCCTTCACTTTGACAGCCTGCCACTCTGCATTGGTTTCCCTGCATATCACTCTTCCCATCTTCTCTGGTATTACCATTGCTTTCTGTATCACAGCAACCACCTCTCAAGTGACTAAACACACTTTACTTTACCAAACAGGTTGTTATCCTCAGGTGCCTTCCTTTGAGAACACAGCTGCTTTCTGGTTTAAATAATGGCTTTGGCATAATTATATGTGCATACATGTGGATTTTAGACATGTGTATTGCATTGCTGCTCATCAACACATTTATGTCCTCTTAAGAGACTACATAAGTTGTGAAAAGTGGGAGGAATGCATTGTATGTGGGTGTTTCAGCTGTAGAGCCCTTCTAAAAAATAACAGAGCTAATTTGATGATGATAACTTCATGTGATCCCTGTCACAGTCAAATCTTTTCTAAGGCGTTCTTACTGTTCGCATTTTGTGTGAGCCTAAAAATACGCACAGAAGAGTTTCTGATTTCCTCAAGTGTAGAGTATGTATCATTCACTCGACTAGAAAGCTGCTGCTGTCAGGACTTTGGAAACAGTGTAGTTTCTGGGTATTGTTCCCATATACCCATATTTCCATATAGTTACCTGTTGTTTTAGGTCTGTTTACCATCGTAATTTTAGCAAATTATGGCTGGACAAGGAGAGTCAGTGATTTGTGCAGTCAACAATCTATAATAGGAATTGAAAGTATTTAAATGATTTTTTAGAACCGAGAGATTGCTAGAATGTTTCTCAGAAATTAAAGCTTAATTAATGTTAGTTAATATGTTAATTGCATAATTTAATTAACTAGCTGCTGAAGCAATTTATTTTAACACCTTTCAGTATCTTTCCTGTAGAGCTGGATTATGACTTTAAGTTTCTAATGTTCTTTTGAATATCTGTCTTTACAGAAAGACCTGTCCGAGGAAGAGGTAAGTTGTATTTTTTTTCCTGTAGAGAACTACTGCTTAATATAGATAGTTACAATTATATGGAAACATAATTCTGGGAAAGTGATAGCTCAGGAAGTTGGTTAAATATTGAGTCTAGTGGGATTGCATTCAAGTAAAACATGCTTTTGTATTTGCAGGACAGAGCTTTAGTTTGCTATCCTAATGTCATTTACTTTCCCTCCTTATTTTCAAAGTTCAAAAAGAACAATGTGTGAGTATTCACGTTAGCAAGAATTTGCTAGTACATCTCAGCACGTCATCCAACAGAAGACTCAGTGGATAACAAAACATGACACAGAACAGAATGTGATGCAGTTCTAGCCCTTAATGCTCTGCCTATGTAATAGAGTCAAAAAAAGGCAAGGAATACGAACAGTGCTCCACCATTGCACTTTTCCAGTTTGTCCACACTGTGTCACCCTGACTGCAGGCATTGTTAGGTCTAGCTGCCATTTTGAGGGGAATAAAGTTAGCTTTCCTTTTAAAGATGTTATTCCTACTTAAGGTACAGTTATCTTAGGCAAAGATGTTTTCTTAACCAATTGTCTCGGCTATCTCTACAGTGCCTAGTAATCAAAACAAACCTACAATCATAGACGCAGCATACCAATAAACCGACCTTGTGAGGAGTTTGGAGGTAAAGCTGTAATCGAGATAATGGAAATTTCAGGAGTAGGAATAATACAGATTTTTGGATGGAATGTAGAAGGCCACATTACAGATGAGTGGCAAACTGACAGTTAAAAGATTTCTGTAAAACATGTAAATGTAACTGGCTTCGGGTCATTACTGGTATAATCAGAGTAGCCATACAGTAACTTAAAAGCAATGTTCATGTGTTTTCTCTCTCTTCTATTAAAATGTGCTTATCTGGACTATTTTCATTCAAAGTGTCCCCAGGCTGCCACATGTAAATGTGTGAAGGGGGAAAGAGGCCTTCCTGGCCCTGCTGTAAGTAGCTGTCATTTCTCAAATAACTGATATACAGTATAAATCAAGATTTATTTCATTGTTGGATTTTTTTTAGGAAATTACTTGAACCCAAATCCCGAGACAACAAAAGTTCAAGGTTCAATACATAGTTCTCCATAGTTACATTACATGGAAATGTCACACCAGTAAGGAAATGCACAGAGAGACCTGTGAATGCCATGAGACACTCCCTCTGAAGAAAGAACAGTGTGATGTGGTGAGGCTCTCCTTTTAGCCACAGCATTTTAAAATGCAGGAAGGAGCAACTTTCCTGTGTGGAACAATAATTCACCTGTTACAATCAGACTGCCAGATCAGGTGGATGTAACTAGCCCCAAATCAAACATTAATATCTGAAAAGCTCTCTGAAAGCAAGAGAGAGAGCAAGAGGCTGAAGCACAAGGAACAACTGAGACGTGGCTTGTAAAGAGGGTAAAATAGACCAGACGTCTTTCAGAATAGCCTTACAACTAGAACCCCTAAGTAAATTTAGGGGATTGCTTTATACAAGGTTTGGCCATCTAAACTGCAGGGTTTATGTTTCAAAAAGAACTCTGAGTTGGTCTGATATTACATCCCTAACATTGAACTAAAAGCACCATAGCACGTTATGGCCCTTGCTCATGGGGAAGGGGCAGTGTCAGAGTTTGAAACAGAACCCTAGAGATCTGCCCATCCTCATCCTTTTGAACTGAACATCCTGTACATATACAAACAGACACACACACCAGTTTTATCCTGCACAGTACAGCACACTTTAATTGAAAATGTAGCCTCTTGTGTGCGAACAGTAGTTTTGTTTGCATTATTATTCAATGTCTTTACCTGGAGAGTGCAAGTACCTCTTAAACAAAAGCATCCGCCAGAAAGAGTTCAAAAGAAAACAAAACAACCACTTGGCAAGCTGGGTAGCTGCAAAAACATCTGATCACCTCTCTTCTTCTTTTGTTCACAACAAAGACAAAAGAGAAAAATGGCTGCCTATTGAGTTGGTCATACTGCTCCCAGAAATTCAATTTCAAGGTTATGGTAAATGCAGAGATTTTTAAAAATAAACCTGTAGGAAGCAAATATCCTAAATATGTACTGAAAAAAATATATCTATATTGCAAATTAAAATTATTTGACTAGCATATGTTATAAGAATTTTACTTTGTTGTTTCCAGGGTAAAAAGGGTCGCACTGGGGATGATGGAGCTCCAGGCCTGAAAGGGGCAAAGGTGATGTGATTTTGCAGATTTAGGAGAAAGATTCGGTACTTCAATAATATGGAAAGACTATCCTTATAGTACTCATGTACTTTCCACCTGTGGATTTCTTAAACTTCATCTACGCCACTTTGCTGTAGTAAAGACTAAGATTCTTTCTAAATTCAAATCTTATATTTAACGTATAAAATCATCAGAGTGTAAAAAGAAAGAGCTGGTATGCTTCTTGTACAGCACTGAGCTATCTACTCAGATAATAAGGATAATACTATCTTATCTTAATGTTGGATTATTCATAGGGGGAGCCAGGTCTTAATGGAATCCCAGGACGAGATGGAATAGAGGTAAAAAAAGATATTTTTTTCCCTTCTTCTCCAATGAGCAGTGTTCCTTCAAGGCAGAACACCACTTTTTTTTTTTTTTTTTTTTAATTATAATAGCAAATTTCAGTTCTGGTTTACCAGCTAATGATTCATTAACCCTAGAAGAACTGAAAACATTATCATTGCTTAAAGAACGGGAGTAATTTCTTCTTGTAAGAGTGACCTAGAAAATACTCTCTAATAATACAGTCCCTCCTAAAAAGTGTGAAAAGCTATGAATCTAAGAACACTACAGAAATTGTCATTCTGCCTGCACCTTTATGTGTCACTTTAAATTTTTCATTTGGCAAATAAAGGATTCAGTGTGTAGCAGCAATGAAAAAGTTGGTGAAATACATGTAAGACATAACTGTAGGACCAGCCTCTTAGTGCTTAACTCTGAATTCATTCACATATGAATCACTCTACTTTATATTTTCTTATTTATTCAGTACACCCTTTTTAAATACTGACTTTTTTCTGGCTTTCTTCTTTTAGCATGTTTTTCACTAAGATGGAAATATGACCTCTAGTTGATCTGCTTTTACATCATCAAAACCGCAGTCTAAAATGACACTTTCATAAGATTTGTTCACACATACAACAGCATCTATGATGACCAGTAGGTGCAGTATTTAGAGTCATATTGCCATGTTTATCAGAGATCACCTTTTCTACCTAATTGTTCATAATAACCTGAAATGCTGCTTTTCTAGAGAGAGTAGAATGTTAATAGTGCCAATATGCACACTCTTACATTTGGGTTATATATCCTCACAACCTGCTTTGCTTTTTTATTTTCCCAGGGGAAATCTGGATATAAAGGAGAGAAGGTAGTACTTTAAGTCAGAACTTCTGCTTACATATAGATATTTGATGCTATTATTATTTATTATGTATAGTGCCATATTTCTTATAAATACTAATGAACAATAACATCATCTTACCAGCGGCTGCACTAGCTCTAACAGAAGATGTGTCCCTTCCCCAACAAACTTACAGAACAATTGCTATCATATGTCATTAATAGAATACCATTTAGGTTTTCAACTAAAGCACCCAAAGAATAAGGATGATATGATCAACATACCTCATAAATATTTATTCCTGTTTCTTTCCAGGGTGAACGAGGTGAATGTGGCATCCCAGGGATAAAAGGAGACAGAGTGAGTATCCACAAAGCTGTTTGGCTTTCAGGAAACACAGTTAAAATACAAAAAACCTACACTTCCCCGAATAACAACCATGGTGATAGTTTTAAGGCAAGTATTAATTCTAAGGCTGAGGGAAATCAACAACTGACAGTTTTCAGAAATTAAATGAGCAAGGATACCATTTTCAGTAACTTTCTCAGCTCCTTCTATATCTTCATGTGATTCCTCTTAAGGCCTAAGCCTGTTTATAACAATGGTAAAACTCGACTTTAACAGGGACAGAAAGGTTGAAGTAGTAAGCAAAGGGAATGAGAGGTGAAAATGAAATCAAGGTTTCTAACTCTGATCTTCAAGATTTGGTGTATAACTGCTGTGAATATTTTAAATGAAACAGA
This sequence comes from Charadrius vociferus, assembly GCF_000708025.1. NCBI lineage: Eukaryota > Metazoa > Chordata > Aves > Charadriiformes > Charadriidae > Charadrius > Charadrius vociferus. The sequence continues at coordinate 3,853,562 of NW_009646928.1, read as the reverse complement.
GTTTAATCCTGGATTACTGGTCCTTGATAATTAACTCTGTTCATTCTTACTCTGTATTCTGATTACCACAGTACATTTTTAAAATGTTTATTCAATACTTGCTGGCTGCTGAGCTTCTCAATTTTTTTTTTTTTTTAATGTAAAGATATCTAATAAGATACCTTAGTAAAAAGTTATCTAAAAGTGTTTTTGAACAAATCTAAATACATATAAATGTATCCTTTTTCTCACTTGCCTTTCAGGGTCCTGAAGGTCCAGTAGGTCCCAGAGGAACAAGAGGGCTACAGGTAAAAAAAAAACCAACAAAAAAACCCAAACCAAACCAAACCAAAATAAAAACTACAAAACCAATAATACCTGGTTCCCTAGGATTCAAAGCTCTGAAATAATATACAAAAATCATCATGAGTCACTTTGAGTCACTGAGTTCAAGGCATCCAAAATCTATTTTCTTACAACAGCAAAATTAACAAGAATTTAGAGGAGCAGTCTAGACAAATAAATCATCCTTAAAATTCATTCAGTCTCAAAGGCCACAGCAAATACAGTTCCATAAAAAACAAAATCACTCATTTCCCATTCAGTGTCTTAACTATGTCATTATCTCACAGAAGCACACAGAAACACTTTAGTCTCTTTTCATCCCAATACTCTTGGACTGAAGGCCAAGAAGCTTAGCTAATCGTAGATGTAATCTTGACTACAAATTACCTTTAATTGTATTCAAATAAAGGGAGCAACATATTCTCTCCCTGATTACCAGACCCAGCTCCAACTGAGTTGAGTAGCCTAATCTATACATGCATCAGAAAGCAAAGTTTCAGTTCTAAAATGTTTGTAACTTATGTTTTTGTGCAGACTACAGCAAATCAGAGATTGTTTTTCAAGCTGCCATTGTTCTGAAAGCTTGAAAAACCTCACTAAAACCACTCCTGTTTTAATAGGGTCCACAAGGACAAACTGGAGATCAAGGGCCTGAAGGCTTGCAAGGATCAAAGGCAAGAACTGCATTATTTTTTCTCTTTCTTAATGTTTAAAGGTATTAATACAGCCTCACAACAATAATGCTTTTATCCTTATATGCCATACCTTTCTTACAGGGGATGCAGTTGAATGTGACATTGCTAGCAAATTATATACTCTTTGTATTCTGCAGAGTTCCTAAGGAAGGTCTTCATTTACTCCTTGTATTGGATTCGGGTCCAAATCACACTCCAATCTTTTCTCACAGTTAAAATATGGCAGTGTCACAGGATTTTACTTAGCAGCAGTGTAGCATTGCATTTCTTCAGTTTTCAATTTAAAACTATTTTTTCCCCAAGTGCCAAGCAGGAATTCTGTTTGGGATCTCAATAAACCTCTTCTCTTGAAACTGTACATTCTCAAGAAGAATTCTGTAGCTCAGAATTAGTAGTCCCACTGTTTATTGATGCTCAGCAGAAGATACCTGAAAGTCACGAGGATTACTGCCATTCAAGACACAGTCTTGCAATGGGCCCTCTGCAGGTAGTCCAGAGAAATCACCCAGTGCTTCACTGCAAGATCCAGTCCCCTCTGTAAACGTAAAATATTTTTGGTTTGTTTGTTTGAAAAATGTGTGATTTACATTTACTCAATCCTTAAGATTTGCTGGGTTTACTTCTTACTTACCCTATTATAAATTCCAGGTATGCCAGCAGAGATTATTTCATTCTGTGGTTCTGTGATGACTCAATATTGTTATCCTAGTAGTTTAATGGAAGATGCAAATATCACTGGGTATTATAGACAATTATGAGAACTGGTTTAACTTCATTAAGAGAGACCACAGTTACACTCTCCTTCTCAGAAAAACCTTAAACTGAGTAATTCAGCCAATGATAATGGGTTCTTCAGCTACTGAAATGAATGTTGTTGTGGAGAAAACCTTGAAAATTAAGTTTATAAAGGACATTATCTCTTTTGAGATCTCTCTTGATATCTCATTTGCACCACGTTTAGAATGGCTGCTGGACAACACTGAGGCATACAGTAGTTGGGTATCAAAACTCTTATATCCCACATGAAATGAAACATTTTTCCTTTTGTTTAATCAGTATCACTTTGTACAGGAAATATCAACACTCCTAATAAAGGGAATTTTGAAGCATTGAAAGGGTGAACAGATGAAGTACTGTGTAAGACAATTCCAATAGGCTGAAATTCAAAATATACTAAAAATGAAGTTACAAAATGAGTTAAACTGATTTCCCTAGACACCAATTTCTAAGCAGAATTGTTTATTTTTGCATTCTTTAAAAAGGGTGAAAGAGGCCTCCCTGGGCCACCGGGCTTGCCTGGAGAGACTGGAATAGGACTGCCAGGCCCAAAGGTACAAGCATCTCTCGTCTTCTATATTACATGTACTGTAGGATAAAAACAAAGACCAAGACAGCTGAGATAATATACTTGCTAGCACATGAGAAACTTCCAGCCCCCAAATGCTGGTTTTATGGTACTGGAAAGGTATTTTGTATGTTGATCAAAACTGTTTGGAAAAAAAAAAGTACATTTTCAGTATGTACTTTAAAGGACTTTTTTACCGTAGTTCTTATGCTTGACATAACTCAATCCAAGCAGTGTATGGCCAAGTAAAAATGCATATATAGTCTTAAACAAAAATTATCCTGTGAAAAACAGGCATGTTGCTTTGGATGACTAGCATAAAGAAAACAGAAACACTATGATAGAAATACTGACTTCTTGGCAAAGGACAAGAAGTGATAAATAATGTATTAGGCATATGATGGGAATAATTAACCATTTAGATTCAACATTGTCTTCTATCAAATGCAGAATTGAGGCTGTCCCCTAATGCGGTGAAACTGCACCAGTTCAATCCCTGTTGGGCTTTGCATGATGTATGACTCTCAGGACACTCAGATTTTCTCTGCCATTCCTGTATTCTCCTACATCAAGTACTTCACACACAGAATGTCTGACAAGTTGCTATATGCTGCACACATACAAATACCTAAATCAGGCATTTTCAAAACACATCTTTGTTTGAAGGGCGACACCGGTTTGACAGGAAGACCAGGCCCTGTTGGCCCACCCGGAGTTGGTGAGCCAGGACTTACGGTATGTCTATTTTTTATTTGGTGAGAGGGAAGCAAGACAGAAAGGAAAAATTCTCAGTGCTTCCCTGTTAAAAGGGATATATGTGTGTTAAATGATACTATCTCTTTTCTTCCATGAGTTCTCACTCTCATACATTGCCTGACTTTCATTTCCCTCAATAAACAGGAAATTTTTCCAATTCCTTAACTTTTCTAATTATCTTAGCCTCCAAAACAATGAAAAGAAAACCACCTTATGCAAAAGCACATAAATATTTAAATAAATCTGTCCCCGGATAGATTCAAATCCAAATGTGGTGACTTTGAAGTTGACTGCTTTTCAGTATCATTAGAACATTAACACCAGCATGGCTTTGAGGGAGAGACTCCATGTCAACCACTGTAGTATTAGAAACTGTCATACCTAAATAACCTCAATAAAGACATTCAGATTGCATAAGTGGTCCCAGGTAACAATTTCACCAGTATCACTTTTACTGGAGATAACAGAGGGACAAACAAAAAAACCATCTGTCTTTCAGAATTTATAGCAGGTTTAGCTCTGAAGTCTCTTCCTTCTTTTCCTTCCCTTACTCCTCCTGGTAGCTGTAAACTCAACCTCTTTGTGGTAATTCAGAAAATCAGTACACCAATTTTATGGTTGTTTTTTTGAAAGTGTCAAACAGCACCTTTTACTGAGCTATTTACAATACAGCAGACTCAAATTCATTTCTCATCACCTGGATGAAAGACCCCTAGTGCAACCACAAGGGAAATTTTGTGCAGTTTTTTCACAAGTAGCTTTTCCCCATTGACAAGGAAAGATTTGTTATAATCATTTCAAGAGAGGTGCTCTCATGATAAACAGAAAGATGGTTTGGTAGCTGAATCGGCTGATCTCAAACCTGCTTGAAAATACACGACTGGAGAAGTCTGAGTTCTCATTGAAGAGCCCAAAGAAAAGAGCATTACTAATAAGGCCAGTGGGGACAGTCAGTCAAAGTGGGGCAGTTATGCTTCCTGAGTCTCTTCAGTAACAGCATAGAGAAAAGAGCCACTTTGTGGGGGAAGAGGTGCTTGTGATGTTCATCTTTGTTAGCCACAACAGCTGTACTGGTGTAACAAGAGATTCTGATTTAAAAAAAATATACCAAAAGTGTTTTTAAAATTTAAAGTATATTTTCTTCAAAAGAGTTTTCTTTTTATGGCTGAATGCAGTGTAATTATCTTTACCTAAGAGCTAGGTTCTAAAACTCTATGCAGAAGACGCAGAAGCATATTTAGGCTATGCAGAGCCAAATCTACCAGCATTCTGTGATGTGTGTGTAATCTCAAGGAATAAATCAGAGAAAAAAAACCAACAGATGCAGGAAAACACTGTGAAGCAGGCTCAATATGCACAGGTTTTGGACTTGCATTTAGTCAAAAGTTTTAGTTGTCTTACTTGCCCCTTGTGCTGCTATCAGATCTGCTTTCAAAAAGAGCAGGGCATGCTATTATTCTCTTCACCAATTACAGTTAAATCTCTCTACAGCTCCATCTTCTTCGGTACTACTCTGCACGGTCTTTAATCCGGTTGTCCCTGTCTCTCATGATTATACTGATATATTAATAAGGATTAGTAACAATTTGTAAACCAAACTGAAGTTTAGGGAGTGAAGATTTCAAAAGTATAAGGAACAGAAATTTCAGCTACATAACCTGTGATTTATAAGTAACCAGAAAAGTAAAATTGTCTGCTCTGTTATTGCTGCAGGCCAGAAAGCTCATCATTTATTCACTGTGAATATCGTATTACTGTATTATTTTTAACAGGTTATAACTACACCAACATTTAAAGACGTGCGTAAAACCGACAATGACATAGAACATGCTGCTGTTGCTTTGCATGATTAATACATGTTCTAGGCCATTTTAAACTTATGTTAACAGGGGCCTCAAGGACCACAAGGTGTTCAAGGAGAAAGAGGTTCACCAGGAGAAGGGCTTCCAGGAGCAAAGGTACAGCAGATGAAGGGTTTTAAGACCAGAGCACCATTAAACGAGTGCATGCCAAAACAAGTCCATAGCAGATACGGGAATCTGAGAAAGTAGCTTGTAAATTAATATCAACATTCAGCATCAATTAACCTGATATATTTTCATAGAATTCCGTTGGTCCAAACTTGACTTCTAGGTACAGCTAACCTTTGGGGCCTGTAAAGCTGACATTTAATTCACCTGACACTTGATTTGTGGGATCTAAGCCTGGAAAGAATTCCAGCTATAATTTTAAAACAGCCTTGAGCATCTGATTTTAAATAAAATATTATAAAAGTGATTCCTAGATGAAAAAATTAGCAAATTTTTGTTGTTGCTTTTTTCTAAATCCTTATATAGAGAGATCGTTGCTGTCACTAAAGATGGGCTTTTAAGCTTCTTAAATACCTCAGCCATTAGCTTATGCATTTTAGCAGAAATCTGAATTCAGTTTGTGGGAAAGAAAAGCTGCTGTTACTAATTTTCAAATCCAGTGGAAGTAATGACAGTAGTAGTTGTACCTACATGGATGGACTCACTCTACCCATTGCTAGCTCCTTTTGCTGCCCTCTGCAAACCAGCTCCCAGGCCGAGCTGTCACTTTGACCTTTGATTACAGTAACAAAGTGACACAGCTTGTACATGAACTAAATAAATAACTAAATGGTTCACTTACTTTTATGCATGCATCGAGGCAATTTTGGTTGGGAAAACAATAAAAAATTGTTGCGCAGATGCAACTGTTCCTTTACTAAAGATCTCGGGATTTTTGCTTAGCACAATACTGTAGTGAGCTAGGTTTAAATTTGACTGCTGCTAGCAACATAGTATCTTCAAACATCCCGTATATATTTTATGATGGATTCTATAAATTATCTAACCTCATTGTTGGTGTATTTGCTTAGCAGATCTCATGCATGAAAACAAACAAAAAAGCAATTTGAAGAAAATGCATTTAGAAATCACTCCATTGCCACTGAATTACCAATTCATGTGGGAAGAAACACTACAACTAATAAGTAAAGCACAGCAACAACGCGCAGGGGGAACAAGAACAGAAGAATGCATAATCTAACCAAAATTAAGCAACTGAGATAGGCAGAATAAAGTAATCAAAGGGGAATTCTGCCAGCATTATTGGAACTCTTGATTCTATAAAAAAATGTACTACTTTTTACTGCCAAGTGTGACCTGGAGCCACGCATGTATCAACAGAGTCTATACATATCTCTAATCCTATTTACGGCTGCCAAGTATGTCAGCTGTCTGGTTTTAAACACATTTTAAACAGGCAATTTGTTAATCTAAAGAAAATTTTACAGTTGCTTTCTTTAGAATGTTTTTGCTACAAGCTCACAGTTCAGTAAAAAGGAAGATGAAGGCAGGTGTTGTAAAGCATCAGGAGTGAAGAATATTATTTTAAACAGAAATTCCCATAATGTATTTCAGTCAAAGTTAAAATTATGGAATTTGTTACAAGGGAGAGAAAAGACTTGTCTGGGGCATAACTTTATTGCCTTGGGTGATTCTGTGACAATTTACACAAGCCAACGATCTGTCTCTACATGTTTTAACAGAAGTACAAGAAAGCACAATATTCGTGTCCTTATTGGTAACTCACATTTTCCCCAAGATCCCTGTTTTGAAAATAAACATTTAGAAAGACAATGACATTTACAAATAGACTTCTACAACAATACAGTTTGGCCTGGTCTTTATTCTGGCTAAATTCTTAGTGAGAGTCAGATACTCATTGCCACACTTAAATGAGATTAACCCATGAGAAAAATAAGCAGAATTCAGCTTTCGGTTAGTCTCATTCATTTAAAACAGTTGTGAGTTTGCTATTGATTTGAGGGAAAGCACGACAGGACCTTAAGCAATCGAGGTGGGCAGAAAGATAAAAAGAAGCTTGTTCAGCTCTTTCATCAGCAATTTCAAACTGCAGAGCAAGCTCATTTGAAAAGATGACCTCTTTGGTATCCTGGAAAACAGATCCAGGAGCTACTTTCAGGTTCTTCTCATTTTGGTTTTCATCATGACAGAGCAAACAGTGTCTCTAGTTACTTCAGGGAGAATGCTGTGTGTTTCTACTGTTAACAACATATTATTTTTTCATGCAGGGAGACCGTGGTTTTGATGGACCAAAAGGCCCTCGTGGACTTCCAGGCATCAGCATAAAAGGCGAAAAGGTGAGCAGTAAGTACACCAGGGGATTAACAAAATGCCAATAAATCTACATAATACAGAGAATACAGGGTTGATATTCATTACAAAAGGTGTAATGAGGCAAGGAACCCACAATAGGCCCTGGATAATAAGGTATTTTGTCGAGAGATTTATGCCCAATAAACTCCCAACCTGTTTTAACATCTCTTCGTATTAACATAGGAAATTGTATAAAAAGCATCTGATTCTGTGGGAAAGTTAAGGTTTAGAAAGGGGAAAAGAGACTAGCAGTTGTTTGCAACTGAGCCAGCAGGGAATAAATGCATATATGAAAGACAAAAGGTCAGATCCCCAGCTGCACTCACTTCAGGAGAGAGTAAATCAACATGTCCTAGCATAGGAGCTGGCCCAGATTGTTTCTGTATCTTTACACAACTAAACAATTGTACTTTGTTTGCCAGGGTGAATTCGGTCCTCCTGGTTTACCTGGACCAATTGGATTACCTGGAATTGGAATTCAAGGAGAGAAGGTGCAGTTTTCACTTCCCCCTCATCCCACACTTAAATGTGCAGTAACAGAGAATATTTTATTTTTAATAATTACTTAACTAATCTTTTCAGGGAGTGGAGGGCCCAAAAGGACCACCCGGCTCTAGAGGGCTACCAGGACAGGGACTACCTGGACCAAAGGTTCGGGAATTTTCTGAAGTAAAGGCTACTGTGCTGTTTTTACTGTTACATTTCTTGATTAAGAAATGGTCTGTCTCTATCCTTATGCTTGTTGAAGTGCTGAACACCAGTCTAAGTATTGACATAGCTGCAAGAAATTATTTTCTTTATTAATATTATTAAACTGTGCAGCAGATCCTACTCCACTGAAAAGCCTTGATAAACCAATGCCATAGCTATTTATTTAGGTTTTGCAGTGGCTCACCACAGAACCCGTGAGGTACTAAGTATAAGACAGTGAACTGCACTTTGTCTGATACGTTTCCATAGAAAGGGTTGTCTGCCTTGAACCTGCGGTTTCATCATAACAGGTGCAAGTGCAGTACATCAATTCCAAAAAGTAGTTGCACTTAACACGGAACACCAAAATTTCAATATCATCTTTTAGTCTCACTGTACTGCTTCCATTCTAGAAAAATACATATATATCTTAGAGATTGTCTGCCTCACTGCTGTTCTCACCTGACTTTGTGTATTTACTGTATCTAGCAGTTAACAATCATCCAAGGTATTGGATCCAAGGAAGATTACCTTTGCTGAAGGAAAACTGTCAGAATAATTTAGCCTTGACTGATTCGCAAAATACAGAACTGTTAATGAAAGACGTCACCCTTGAAGTGTTTGGAATGGAGATTTAAAGTGATTTTCTGAAAGAGGCGATAGATAAAGTTCTGAATGACTAAAGGCTATTAAAGCATAGTATAAAGGAACTAGAGGTGTAAGTGGGTCAAAGGTCCATGCCAGGTAAAGTATTTTGCAGCATCAAAGATCACCTCTTACATTTTAAGTGATTGTGTGGGGATATGCTTTACCACTGGTAAAAAGAGAAAGGTGAATTGTCTGTGGATGTCAGATAGACTCCTGAAATACCAATTACTTTGGCGGGAAACATTCACAGGGACATATAATTATAGATTTACAGCATTAATCATTTCCACAGACAGCTTTTTGGTGACAACTCAAAACAAACTGCAGATCCCCAGCCTTTGTGACCAAGGGTTTAATACATCATACTAAAGACAATATGATACTAATCTTTCTTTAAATATAAGCCACCAAGAATACGCTTTTATATTTTCCCATGATAACACTGTTAAAAAATAATTTCTACTTAGGGTGAACAAGGCTTGCCTGGAGAGACTGGAGTGCCAGGAGAAAGAGGTATTGGAGAACCTGGTTCTAAGGTACATTGATAATAGAGGACTTATTTAATTTATTTATTTATTCAGATTTGAAATTTGTGTTTCCTGAGTATCCTTTCTGTAGTCACTTAAAAATAAGTTTAGAAATAAAAGTTGGGTTCTTAGTCTTTAAAAATTTTAACACAGACTCTCATAACCTTTAGAAATGGGAACATTTTAAATATACCAGTTCTGTACAGAAGTAGTAAGATTTATTGTGACTGAAAATTTCCATATACTTGGCCCATGCTCAAGTCAGTGTTGTGTACAGCTCACCTACAGCTTTGTCCAGAAAACCATACAGACTATTAAACAGTTGCCAGAACACACAGTCCCTGCTGTAAGCTAAGCTATAGCCAGAACTGGTGAAAAAAAGCACTGAACAGTGGTTATTGCGCTGGTCCCTCTCTTTTCACGCAAGGTAAGATGTAAACAGAGCAGCAGCTACATCCTCACACCTTCACACAAAAAACAAGCTGTGCTGCTAGACAGAAAGCACACTTGCTTAGAGGAAAGGAAGCTGTAACCAGATTATCTTAGTGCTAAAGTGACCAAGTAGATTAAAAAGTACTTTTGTGATAGTGGAAAGGCACAGGGCTGTTCTGGTTTTGCTCGTATGTTAAAGATTTGATACAGGGGTTGGAAAAGGCAAGAAACTGTTCAATTTCTTTCTTTAATTTCATGAAATATGGTAATGCTGAGTGAACCCATTCGATCTCAAATGATCCCATTTCATCTAAAACCAGGTCAGGCTCTTAAACCTCAGCCGATGACAATTCCACTGCCATTAATAGATTTGCACTGACATTCACCAGCAAGATGTCAATCATCATGTCACTGTCAGCTCTACCTGATACTTACTTCAAATGCTGCCACTTAATGAAATTATGCCATTATTTTTAAAGAATGAACTGGAGCATTAGTAGCTAATAATATTAACTGCATTGATAAAATGCATAGTTCAAACAATCATAGGGTAGGATAGTTCCAGATATGAGAGCTGTATTTATAGAAAAGCTGCAAGATTTGGGTTCATATGCATAAATGTTTGCTCTAAATATATATACAGTTTCGTAGACTTTTAAAAATAGATTTCCTTGATGCAGAGAAAGAATAGTACCAAGTCTGCATTTAATAGAAGGACTTATTTTTTATTGATGTCAGGGTGAGCCAGGCCCTTCAGGACTGGCAGGTCTGCCTGGTCTTCCAGGAGAAGATGGAGCTCCTGGACAAAAGGTTGGTTCATCTCTGTCTGCAGTCTACCTGCTTCCCTCCAAGCATTCCTACTGTTCTCCCTGTGCTGATACCCAAACCCAGAAGAGAGAGTGTTTGTGGACAAGGGGAAAAGTAGCACATTTTTCAGTGAACAAAAATCCCTTTCAAACATACTTTTTTTAGGGAAAACTTTTCTTTTTTTTTTTTTTTTTTTTTTAGATGGGGGGTTGTCTTATCTTGTTTACAGTTGTTGGCTTTTTTTAATCCACCAAATGCCCTGCAACTCAGAAGAAAAACCACTAATATGACTACAGGCATAGCCTTCCAATCATGGCATTTTCCTAGAATCAGAAACCCCATATATTTAAAGATTATATACTCAGAGTGTTCAGCCATGACTAAGGAGATGCATTGAGCGCAGAGTTTTACAATTTCTGAATATGGGAAGAAAATCCTGGGCCCACTGACATCAGTGAGAGTTTTGCCGTTGACTCTAAAAGGTCTATGATATTAATGAGCTTATTCAAGTGAATAGAGAGTTGATCTTGCACCATGTCTATGCAGTACTCTGAAATGCTACTTTGATTTTTCTATTCCAGGGTGAACCAGGGTTACCTGGTCTTAGAGGTCCTGAAGGTGCTCCAGGGACTGGAATACAGGGGGAAAAGGTGACAATTTCTTACTAAAGGTGACATCCAAAATTGTAATGTTCTAGGAACAGGTTTGTCAAACCTTTCTCTTTTTTGGTCTATTGTAAGTAATGAAAAAAATATACTTCAAGGAATAGGTTAATGATTGTTTCTAAAAGTGGTTAACTGCAGAGTTTATTTCAGCCTCAGCCTAAAACAACAACTTTTCAAATAGCGAAGTAAACAAAAGACCACCTGTTCCGTCATATTATTTTTTTTTGTCTGTGCATCTTTGTTAGCTACAACAGCTGCTTTTCATAATTTTTTTTTTAAATGACAGCACAACAGTTTAGTGGCTCACAACTTCCAGTACCTGTGGTAATATCTGGTCCAAGTTCACAAGGAGCTAATTGGGAATACTACTTCTCTTAGCAGAAATAACTGTGTCAGTCTTTTAGGTTCTGGCTCTTGTACTGGTCTTCTGCATGGAGAAGTAATTCTAGTTTCTCATATCAGCATCTGTATCCTGTGAAATAAAGACACTGGAAATTGCTGGAATAGTTGTCCAAGACATTGGACAAGACATACAGAGATTAAATGTCACAACAGAAGAGAAATAAGGATATTAAGTATCACAATTACAAGAAGATGGAAGGGCTAAAAACAGTGTAGAAAGGAAAATCAAGACATCCACCTATTTTCAGATTACTTTTGTAAGAAATACATGCAGATAACATGATGCAGAAATAAAATTAACTACTGTATTGAAACTTTTTCAAAATTATTCTGGACTCATCGCTGTTTCATTTTTGTTGTAATTATTACAGCCTAATAATAGGCTTAAATAGCAGTTATCCCTTTACAAACTTTACACTATCCTGAGCTTTTTCTGCACAGAACTATACACTGATCAACCAGAGAGGGTGTTATGGACAACTGATTGGCCCTATTTGCCTTTGAATAATAAAAAAAAAGTACCTTGGAGTGAATTGTCTTTTCCTATTCCGATTATTTCTCTTAGATATTATCTTTTTCATGTAATTACTTAATTTGATTTTTCAGCTGCAAGGATGCAATCTTTAAGACTCCTCTTGGTTCTTATTTTTTCACAGTATTCACTGGTAAATTGGTTAATTTGATTCAGATGAAATATACAAAGTTTTAACTGTACAAATCCAAAATTGGACAGTTACTGAGTAGAATTAACTGACTTGCCAATGAAGGCAATAGGAACGGCTCATATGCACCAGCTATGAGATAGAACTTCACTATCTTTCACTGATATTTACAATTAATTTCAGTTAGCACATTCTTAATATTATTTGGTATGTGTGACATACCTTCTCCATTTTTGTAGGGAGATCAAGGTCAGAGAGGAATACGTGGATTAACAGGACCAACAGGAGCACCTGGACCTGCTGGAGCTAAAGTAGGTTTCTTACCATGTTATGTGTGTAAAATACCCACCCTGAAGCTGTGCTTTGTTCTAGATCTCGGAAACAACTGTCCCAGAATGAACTTCTTATTAAAAAATAATTTTAAAAAAAAAGTTCAGCTAAGCCTTCTCTTAGCAAGACACACCATGATCCCTATAAACATCCAGAAGCATTTTTAAGAAAACTGCATTTACCATATTGTTTCCCTGTCGGTTTGGAAGAAGTTGAGGGACACTAATACTGGTATTTTTATGCTGAGGCTTTTGGGGAGATACTATGGCGTATGGCGTATACATATGTGACTGGACTTTATTTTCCCTTACACCAACTCATGGCTGATGTTCTTTTATGGATATGGAGCTTCTATTCAAATACTCAGTATTCACTGAAAGTGAGAGGGCTACTCTACTCCAGATTTCTCCTCCAGTTTCTTATTAAGTCTTTTGCTATTTATACACACAAGAGTGTGTATTTGCACATAAGAGGAAAAATGAAAAGGGGTTAAAAAGTACACTGAAAGGACTATTTTAAAAAGTCTACTTAGTCTAACAGAAAAATATATGTTTTCAGTCTATCTACACAGCTGGACAGGAAGCCTTGAGTGCTGGATGTGCTGGACCAAGTTTCAAATACACCAAGAAAGGGATTTCTAATAACATGTTCAGTGACTGAGAAGAACCTCACTTCCATTGAGAAATCAGAACTATGCTTGCGATCAGTTCTTCAGATAGTTAGATTTCACTCCGCATAGAACAGAATGTTAGAAATGCTAATAGAGTTTTAATGGAGTATTATAAATTATTGTATAAATGTTTTCTCTACGAGATGCTCATGCTCACTTTCAGGAAAATCCATCACTTTTGCTCTCCTTCCTTCACTGCAGGGAGAGCCTGGTGCACCAGGACGTCTTGGAATGCCAGGCCCTCCTGGAAGAGCTGTGCCTGGACCAAAGGTAACATCCACACTCCAGCTCCTAGTGCTTCTAAACACAGGGTGAAAACTGTGAAGTAGGCCATGCTATTATCCGTGTAAATAATTTCAGTCTTATGAGGTCAACTAAAACTTCTTCTTTCCCATGAACAGAGTTTTTGATTGTATTCAGTTTAGTTACCACCATGCCCTGGTATTAACTGTACACCAGCTTGAGGCGTGGCCTACCTATGTTCATTTCTTTGTTTTGGATAACCTTGGATATCAAAATACTTTTCTTTCTTCTGCTTTTGGTGTTTAATGCTTGCAATAGCAATAAATAAAATTAGCTATTACTTGATATATATAAATTTGTATAACAGAAATCCAAAACCACTGTCTGTGATTGGTGTTTAATAAAATACATAACTAGCATATATGTTTTCTTCATTGCAGGGTGACATTGGGTTACCTGGTCTCACTGGACCAATTGGAGAACCAGGTTTTGGGCTTCCTGGGGCAAAGGTAACTCCTAAATTGGTAAACTAATTTCTGCTATAACTGTAAAAATAAGGCAGGATTTCAGTGAAGCAACAGCAAATCACCTAGGATTCCCAAGTGTTCCACAGTTCTTAACATGTATATAAAGAACGTGTATGTTCCAGACTCCATGAACCATAAGCTTTCACATCACAGAGAACCAGGAGAAAAATACCTGGTTTTAACTGATGAGGGGTCAATACAGAGAGAACACCTGATTTATGTGCTTATAACAGCCTACCTGTCAAGCACAACTAGTTTTTCTCAGCCAGGATCCTTTACTTCATTGCTAATTTTGACACAGAGTAATCCACAGACTCCAAAAAGATCTCAAGACATAGGCCAAACTGGCAATGTAAGAACAGATAGATGCCTTAAATAGTGGAAGAAGAACATGAATAAGTAGCTAATCTCTAAGGACTTCTCTCGCGCGCTTCTCTAGTATTGACTCAGTGTTACCTAGATTCAACTTTTGTAAGCCATGCTTCATCCCAGGTCTGATTTTGTCTGAACACAAGGAAACTTGGGACAAATAAACATATGTTTCTCAAAATAAACTGGATTTCCCACCCCCTTTTTTTTAACTTAGTGAATTTGACAGTACTTTTGAGTACAGTCCTTATCCCTTGTTCTTTGAGTGAATTGAATACAGCAACAGAAGGATGAGAAATATATAACAATCCCTATCCCTTTTTGATCAGTTAGTGGTTTTCAAGATCCTTAATTTATTTTCATCAGGAGGCGATGATGATGATGGAATCACGTACTTTTCTGGTACAGTCCAGTTAATTCAGAGAACTGCATGTTGTCCTGTTTCTGGGAATCCAACAGGAATCAACCAATAGGATGCAGGTCCTTTACTCAGAGTTGCAAGTCTCTCTCCCTCAGCCTTGAGCCCCCAAAACTCTTTCAATTGGGTGACACTACATGTTTCTGTGACTACGTTCTTCACTTTTTGCTGTCTTTGTCAGTATTAGTGGTTTTGCTGTTGCTTCAGCCTCAGACACACATCTGCACTAAGCTGTACAGGGTAAAAGCTTTCACAGTCACATTTTTTTAAATTATTTTTGCATTGGCCTTTGTTTGCCACTGTTATGCATGCCCATATTTTTGGGTAGCTACAGGGACAAACACAATCTTGATCGTCCATCCAGTTGTAACTCTGAGCAACTCAGTGCACCATCCAGTATGGCTTGGAGGGTTAAAGTCCTCTTAGTTTCCCCGGTAAATCTGTTCCTGAGATACTCCAGCTATATGTATCCATGAAAGGAGCTTTAATGAGGTTCCACAGCATTATAGGAAAATACAATTCCAGAAGAACAAAGCCAGACAGGAACCTTGTGATAGAAAACAACATTTTTAAATTGGCCACACAAACCACTGTTGTCCCCTACCCTACATCCTTTGTCTCACCACACAGACATACAGCATGTGCAGAAGCCATAGAGTTTTCGCAATGCTTTGCAGCAGTTTATCTATCTTCAGTTGTGAGAATTATGTAAAGTAGCTACTGAGTAATTCAGTTCCCATGCTAGACTTCTGGCTGTCTGTCAGTTTGGGCCCATTCCCCCAAATCTGGAATAAGAGTAATCATGATAAAAATATGAGGAATGCAACTGAAGTCAGTCCTTCTCATATGTAGGCCACAAATGACAACAGACAGAGCTCTTGAAAAATATTCAAATTAGTGATTTAGAAGTGAAAGGTCCTCAGCACTATTAAATATCCCAGTTTTAGCCCAGGATTAATAATCTACAATAATCATTCACATAGTAAAATACCTTAGCAGATAGACAGACAGATAAAACTCAACTTACAGTATGTTTGCAAAAAAGTTTCACTTTCATGGAATTTTTCCTGCTAGCAATTGTATTGGCATTCCCCTCAGCTGTTTCTCCTGCTTTCATCAGGGTGACCGAGGTCTTCCAGGACCCCCCGGGCCCTTTGGGCCAAAAGGAGATGGTTATCCTGGCCCACCTGTAAGTTTACAGACTTTTTTCTTTGTTTTTAATGTGAATTGGGAACAAATAGGTGCTACACCAAACCGATTAGCCTCCATGGCTGACATGCTAGGAAAGATTTGCTGGTGTAAAGGCCTAAAAAGGCTCCCCAACTGTGGAAATGCATTTCAGCATAGAAGGAAAAAGAAATCTCCCTCTGAGATAGTCCAAGACCTTTCATGTCCTCCACACCTCCTGATTACACAATGCAGCATACTCCAAGTGGGGCTTTTTTTTTCCTACAGTGTCACTGATGTTACAATCAGTTCACTCAATATCTTGATGTACGATACTGTCTTCTGCCCAAACATACAAAATTTATTCCCAAACAGGAGACTAGAGCCCGTCTAAGCAGCTGTGTCCATATACATGGGCGTGAACTCAGGGCAACACCATCTTCCAGAACCACTAAAAAAGCAACTACTGTCCAAAGAGCCAGAAGAGCAAATCATCCTCAGTTCTGTTCTTCAGGTTGTTGAAGGTGTGGCAAAGAACTGGTTGATCTACTTTACAGTCCTTTACATGGGTCTTTACTGGTAGATATGACCACTCCCTGAAAAAAGGAAACGAAGAGGAAAGGCTTCTTCATCTCCCTTCCTTGCACATTTATGCAGCACTTGCCTCACATATCCAGTCTGCATAACAGTGTGCTCCACCAGCCCTGGCAGTTATATGCCTGTGCAGTGAGGAAGTCCCAGGAAGATTGCTGGCTAGAGTTAGGGAGTTTGGTGATATACTAGCATTTATCTGTACTAAAGACAACAGTAAAAGTACATGCAATTACCACACTGAGGAATTAAAATTCATGAATGTCAAAATGGAAATTGGAATTTGATTTATAATACTTCTGACATTTCTGCGCAATCCAATGCAGAACTGCTTCTGCACCTGCCTCCCCAGATCAGACTCCTTTGTTTTCAAATGCATGCAAGCCTCCCGCATGGCATGCAACACACATGTGAATGCCACTGGCACCACTTCTGGATTATCAGAATAGAATTTAACTAATTGTAGACCACAGTGATCCCACTAAGAGAAAATATATTCAAGATACTACCACGTTAATGTTAACAAAAGCATATAGTCAATATAGCTGTAAAGTAAATTAATATTTTGTCTTTGTATATGATCTCAGGGCTTGCCAGGTCTTCCTGGGATTCCTGGTGAACAAGGCCCAGACGGAGTTGGACTACCAGGACCTAAGGTACAGACATTAACTTTTAAAAAAGTAAATGCATGTGTGTACTCTTCTTCATGCAGATTTAATTCCGATCCACAGGTCACAGTCAGAATACCTTTTTAATCCAGCTTTAATTTACTCATCAGTATATAAAAGGTAGATCGCATGGAAGATCTTCAAGCTTCACTTCAGAACTCATCCTGACGCTGATTGCAGGATTACTGGAACTATACAGGCAATTGAAGAACTACAGCTGTTTAAATATGCTTAAACTCTCTTAAAAGGATATACACCTTTTTTGCACTCACATCAAACCCCTAGCTGTCTGAAGGCACTGATTGGAAAAAAGCTAGAACACTGCCAATGTGAGCATAAAGTCTGATTCAATTGACAGGCAGCAAAAACTTTTTTGTTGTTGTTTGGGGAGCATGGAGTTCATTTTATCATACAGAAACTGTAATTCCTGTGTAACTATTGCATAATTAACTGTACATGTCTTGAATATATTTAGACCACTAGCCACCGTTTATCCCAAATAACTTTCTTGTCCTGCCTGCAGTATATATGGGTTAGCATTGTTTAGACTTGCACTGTGCTGTTCGATAATTTTCCTCTTTGCCCCATTTGAGTACAACAGATGTTGGAAATTCTAGAGGTAAATTAAACTTTGGTATTCATTACTTATTTTTTAAAGTATCAACTTTCAGGGTGATCCAGGTAGTAGAGGACCAATGGGTCTCCCAGGTCCCCCAGGAGAAGGCCTGCCAGGACCAAAAGTAAGCCATTTAAACAATTATGTCTCCCATTGTCTATTTTATAAAAAGAAAAAAATAGGATAGTATAAAAACGTGTGACCATGCATACATATCCACGTTTTCTGTCTTCACTAGAAACAACTAATCCAACAAATAACTAAGGAATACAGTATCTTTATCTTGTAGAAAATAAAAAATGTTTCTGGTGACTAGCCATAAACTATGGCCTTCTTGCTATTGCATATGATAAATTATAAAGTGATAATCTTGCAATGATGATCAGTGACAAAACATTTAGCTCCAGCAGACATTAGCTGCAATTAAGTAGCAAAATTTCTTCAGACCTAGCATTGATCAGAATTAATGGCCTAGCAAGCACTTATCACGTCTTGCTTATACTATTGTCACAGCTAGAGGCATACTTCTAAATTCTAGAATTAATTCCTCTTTTTTACTATATAAAGTAAATCAATAATCATCTAATGACCAACCCCTGCAAAAAGGATTATTCGTGTAATTATAATATACACCATGACAAAGGCCTGGAAATAACCGTAACTATAAAAAGCAATTTTCACTATGAAACCTCACAGATTGGAAACTCTTATGCTCCTATAACTCAGCTTTACAAGTCTATTTATACAAAAGAACTTTTTTAGAATGTAAATGTAAAGAAACTGAACAACATCAAATGCAAAGATTTTGCAACATAACAATGTATTACCTGCACAATGTGGCTTATTGGTTCCAGAGATTCAGTTCATGTTGGCGTGAAGGCTGAGTCCAGAGCTAAGCAGTGGTGAAGCACTTCCCCAGTCAAAGCTAGTCCTAAGGACTGGCATGTGCACAGGATCATTACAATGA
This sequence comes from Charadrius vociferus, assembly GCF_000708025.1. NCBI lineage: Eukaryota > Metazoa > Chordata > Aves > Charadriiformes > Charadriidae > Charadrius > Charadrius vociferus. The sequence continues at coordinate 3,834,859 of NW_009646928.1, read as the reverse complement.
GGAAATTGAGAATTTCATGTGGGGATCCTGGAGTAGAAATATAGGTATAAAATCAATATTGTACTATGTGGGTTTTGATTGCTTCCTATGAATAACATATGGAACTGAAACATTTTCTCTAGAGTTCTTTTAAAAACTAGCTTATAAATTAGCAACAAGCGTTAATTTGCAATGCCACATTAGTATCTATGTCTATAGGTCTTATTGTGTAAGCTTAATAGTGATGAAAGATAACATAACAATAATAATCCTCTTAAATCTTAATTCAGTCCCCAATGTCCCACCAATACAATCCATCCTCCAATGCAGTGTATATCCCTATCAGCAAGGTGATTCATATTCAGCCCTAAGTGACTCCTTTGAAGTATACTGGATTTTAATAACCTGATAAAGGATAAAAAGAGATTTTATCAGCTAGAGCAATCTTATCCTTACTACTTATAAAAAGACACCAATTTGGTAGAGGATGGACAGGAAATTACATGGTGGTATAACAATTTACTGTGTATTTTTATTATGAATCTTGTATTTAATGTATGCAGGGTTTCTCTCTAGGGAACCATAGGACGCCCAGGGCCACCTGGCTCTCTGGGACCTCCTGGTGAAGGTATTCAAGGAATTAAGGTAAAAAGACTCAGTGTCTTTAATATTTAACCTACGTTGAGCGGTCAATCTGCCCATCACAGTGTCAAGGAGATTTCACATTGTTTCTTATCTGAGGAGAGCCTCAAGCTAGAAAACGAGGATAATATGAGCACCTACAAAGTATGTTCTGTCTCTACAGCTGTAAACAACAAGCCCAGGGGTGTGCGTATTAAGGGAGAGGGAAGCAGGGGCATCTTTTCTCAGTGAATGATAGCCTTACAAAATTAAAAATACCATTTCTTCTTCCCCAACTCTCATGCCCAAAGACACAGTCTAAAGTAGGTATATGAACTACCACCTATGGTAGAGAGTCTCCATCCTGAATCTATTATTTTTTTTCTGTAATATGTACTTTTACCCAAAGCATAGATCAGATGAGACAGACTCAAAAGACAGAAATCTGAAAGTGGGAATAAGAAGGAATAAAATGGGATGGAAAGAGGGAACCGTAGAATTAGAACCAATAATGATCATGCGGATTTTCAATATTATACATCTTTAGAGTAGACATACTGATGAAGTATTTGGGAAATACAAGCTAGCCACTACATTGTCTCAAGTGCCTCAAGACACTTGTTAAAATGCAGTTTGAAACACTTTCTCTTTGAACATTTAAAATTCATGTATGGTGAATGATTACAAAGGGTTAATATCACTACCTGGATTATTATTAGGGGGAACAAGGACTTCAAGGAATGCCAGGACCACGAGGCCCCCCTGGAGAAGGGTTTTTGGGACAGAAGGTATGATATCTAAATCAGAGATAATGTCCGAAGCCAACATACTGGAAATGCTCATTACAGTCAGCTCTCATTGAAGGCATGGGAATTCTGTGAAAAGGGAATGGGGATTTGGGAAAATGCCAGTCATTCATGTGGTCATTTTAATATTTTATAACAGCATCTCTTTCTGCGTTGCTTATTTTAATAACATATGAGGATTACCTTCTACTGCAATTAGAAGAAATATAGATATTAGGTTTAATATCACTGCCTTTCTTTTATCCACCCACTATGCAGAATTTGGGAACTACACCAATGTTAAGAAAAAGAGAAATGTGGGTTGGAATCAGTTTTTGGATGTGATCACATCGTCTCAGAAAGGCTGTACAAAGCCCCACAGCCTACTAAATATCAAACCAGGAGGCACTAATTCATCTGTTTGCTATTCCAAACACCTTTTCTGGGCCAAAAGGTTTCTCAGAGTGATATTCCTGTTATTCATTCCAACTACATCCTTGCTTTTCTTCTCAATTTCCCTACCATTATCTTATTTTTCTTAGACACAGATAATAATTTCCATCATGCAATATTCCATGAAAGAACTCTGTCTGCATGTACTTGTTTGAGATGGTTTGTTGTTCAAACTGCTTCAGCTATTTTTTCCCATAAAAATGCTTAGCCAATACTACCAGTTCTTCACAACATTCACAAATACTAATTGATTTAAATGATCTCTAACAAAGATTTCTAACTCATCTGAGAAGCTGCAGATAAATTTGACAAAGGCAGCTAGAGAGAAATGTGAAAAGTGTAATAAAAACTGACTTACACTTTCTGTCTGCTTACCAACATGTTTTTAAAGGGAGATCGAGGAGCTACAGGTGAAAAGGGGAAAAAAGGAGAAAAAGGTGCTGTAGGTGACCCTGGTTTATCTGGAGAACCTGTGAGTAACTCAGATTTATCATGTGTGTTTTCTTAAACTGCTTAAAAGTAAAGCTGGGTTGTGTGTTCTTCTTGCTATTTAACTACATATAATCTGAAATACTTAAGAAAATGAAACTATTAAAACCTTTAAAAGCACAAAGAAGACATTTCCATGCTCAATACCCCACTTCCCACTTTGTTTCTTTCTTAAGGCAGTGAAAGACAATTGCAATGTTTTAAGACAAAACTATGCAATTCTATTGTGTGGTTACCAAGTAACTGTAGCTGACTTTCCCTCAAAGCTGATGAACAGATGAAGGGAGCAAAATGTGGTGCCCTTCTATTCTGTCATTTGCATATTATTAAGTAGGGATACATAAACACCATTGCCATTCTTGCCCTGACACTGGCCCTATTAGACTCACATGTGATGAAGCTGAATTCTGATCAAGCCAGAATATCAGGCAGTCTCTTGAGAAAGGAAACAAACACAACATGGTAGACAGGAAAGCTTTGCACAGATTCTCCCTGTCTAATCACTGATTCAGTGGGAGACTTGCGGTCATCCAATTCCCATAAAAACCTCACCCCCTTAGAAGCTTGTAAATACTGCATGGACAAGGTAATATCACAAGAACAATACTTTTTCTAGCCAAAGTTCTTACTGGAATAAGTAATTCTTATTATTCTAATGGTATTGATGAAGTTATATTCTGAATTACAATGTTACTAACTAATTGCAATAGCTTAATTAACAATCACTGTTACAGGGCAAAACTGGACCAAAGGGAGAGCAAGGCCTAACAGTAAGCAAACTCCATTATTTAAATCCCATTACGGCAAGATATAAACAAAGACATTATCAGTTGAAATGTATCCTGTGTTAATAACAATTGGAAAGAGCTTTCTGACTAGAAGTGGTTTCAGTAATAATATAGAAAGAAACCACGCAAAGGTTTCTGACTTTTTCCTCATCTACTTTATGCTGAAATGGGATTTAGAGTTCCTGGTGATTTTAGGTATTTTTCTGCTGTGTTCCTTTACAGTAAGTGTTAGATGACCCAGGTGTGTGCCTGCTGCGGGAAAGATTTTTTTTAAAAGTATTTAAGAGTCTAAAGAGCAAAGATCTTCAAACCTGTCATAGTTTATCATGTTATAAACTTAATTATATTTCTGCTAAGCCTGAACTTCAGTAGACCCAAATTCAGTAAAGCATGTCATTGAGTATATAAATACTACTGAGGTTTATGATGGAAGCTGAGCAGCAGTAGCGAAAGCTTGTATTTGAAAGACTGACTTAATGCCAAATGAGTCCTGTCATGCACTTCAAAAAATATAACAAATGATTGCTCTAATAATGAGAAACACTTTGTTTGGATGTCACAGAAGCTATCACCTCTCTGAGCAGATAGCTCTGAAGGCAGCAGCTTTTTTTTCGCTGCTGAAAGCTGGGTAATACAGTGGGCCAGGTACACTAGGCTTCACAAATCCCAGTTCCATTCTGTGTTGGTGCTGTCGTACGCCACCTCACTACAAGCAGCGTGCTTCCTGAAGTTGGGTCTATTTCTCCACTCCCAATACATTGAAAAGGGATATCCATATTATTCAGATGCTAAAATACGAATGGATTTTGACTTTAAATTTTAATGAGAACCAAATCATCACACAACATTCTTTACAATAACAGTAGTTAATTGTTTTAGATAGAGGTGTTACTGTCTTGTCAAGTTAACGATTCTTAGATGTCATATAAAATAGGTCATTGTAAAATGTGCGACTCATTCCAAGCTTTGAAGGTCAGGTTTGAAAGTTAAACAGTAAGGTTTTTCTGTAGGATGCAGATATTCATTATAAACAAAATCTTTGGTAGTGTCAATATTATACCTCATTTGAAAGAGGCAAATTGTAAAATATTTTTATATTTAATTTTTTCATATCCAGAGAGAAGATATAATTAAATTAATTAAAGAGATATGTGGTAAGTACTCAGGAAATCTTTAATTTCAGATTCTACTTTTTTCTGCGCTACATTTACGTTCTCCTTTCCAAAAGGATACCAAGTCAAGTCATCATGACCTGTTTTTTATTTTTCCTTTGCAGGTTGTGGTATTAAATGTAAGGAAATTCCTATGGAACTTGTATTTGTGATCGACAGTTCTGAAAGTGTGGGACCAGAAAATTTTGAGATTATCAAAGACTTTGTAACTGCTTTAGTAGACAGAGTAACTGTAGGCAGAAATGCTACCAGAATTGGCCTAGTGTTATACAGCTTAGAAGTTCGGCTAGAATTTGGTCTCAACAAGTATACAACTCAACAGGATGTTAAGCAAGCAATTAGAAAAATGCAATACATGGGAGAAGGCACTTACACAGGAACTGCTATCCGTAAAGCAACCCAGGAAGGATTTTTTGGTGCTCGAACAGGAGTGCGAAAAGTAGCTATTGTGCTAACAGATGGACAGGCAGACAAGAGAGAAGCTGTAAAACTAGATATTGTTGTTCGAGAGGCTCATGCTGCAAACATTGAAATGTACGCAATAGGAATTGTAAATACTTCAGATCCAACACAGGTCGAGTTCGTGCGCGAACTAAATCTGATTGCTTCAGATCCAGACAGAGAACACATGTATCTCATTGATGACTTTAATACCCTTCCAGGTGCGTTCATTGCAATTTTATTCTGCATTATATTTGATGCTCCTCAGAACAGGGCAGGGTAGGGGGGAAAGCTTTGTGTGTAACTTATCCTTGTGGAAATGTTATGTTTTTATGCTGATCAGGATTAGTTATAAGGAGTAAAGTAATAGGAACCTAGAGATACAGATTCCCTTCTTTTAAGGAGTCATGTTATAGGGCAATGATTCATCATGCCAACAGGGGATGCCACCTACAGTGTAGGTAAACAGCTGCTTAAACTAGCTTTCTAACTGAGTAAGTACTCCTGCACTGTAAATCTGCTGGACTGGAAACCAGAATCAAACCCAATGGGGTAAATTCTACTTACTCACTTCCGTTGGGAAATAACGCATTTTCGTTGCATTATTCACATGAGCAATCTAAGCAGTTATTTTCCCACTACCAACTAGTAGTTGTTACTAAGCTCACCTTAAGGTGAGTTCATTGTATTTTGTACCATGTAGAGGACTTAAGGGCTGGCAAATTTGTGACAAATAAAAGCCGTAGTGCAGAGAGCCTGGAATAATTTTCTTAGACGCATATAAATAATCCAAAGGAGTACTGGATTACATGTGCATTATTTATGCATATAAATAATCCAAATTTAAAAAATACATTTAATTTCTCACTATAATGAGTTTTTTCACTTTTTTTTTTTTTTTAAACAGCTCTGGAGTCCAAATTAGTCAACCAATTTTGTGAAGATGAACATGGTACCTTAATATACAACCGTAACGGAAATGGTGCAAGCATAAGTGGAACATCTTTCCATTCAGTATCTTCAAGTTCTGTACATTACATACTTCAGAACAACAATGTTAATAGACAATCGCTTTCAGCACAGACACCTGGAGTGTCTACAGTGGAAAGTCCTCTGAGTCTTGGCGATCTTCCTCAACCATTAACTCCGGTATGAAAATTCATAAGGCTTTAATGAGCAGAAGTTTTATATATATACCTATATATAGATATATCCTTCTCTGTTGCCTGATGTAATACGTAACTTTCCTCCCACTTTTCTACAGGACAGCTACTGTAATAGCTCCTTTAATTTGGTATGCTCAGACCTGGTTGTTCTGAGTAAGAGTTCTGATATTGCACGCAAGCAGTTATCTAATGGCATGCAGGCAGTTACCTAATTTATTCCTGATAGTGTTACAAGAATTATTATTCCTGGGTTTAATACAGTAATCTTTGTGCCACAGTGTGAAACATAACATTATTAAAATGCAATTACACTGCAATAATTAAGTTTAAGAAGAGTAATTAAACTCAATTTTAGTCTGTATTTTTAAAGTATATAAATAAAATTTTATAAAGGTCAACTGAAAAAAAAAAAAATCCCAGGTTTAGAACTGACAACCCTCCTGGTAAACCAACAAGATGAGGTTAAAATCCTGATTCTTAACACTGAAGTCAGGATAAATGGGAAAGAAAAACATTAGAAAACCTCTAAGTGACAAAGGACTTGTTCATTTTGAGACACTTCACAATATCTGAAAAGCAAAGAAAATCAAATGCTTATTTCAGACCAAAGTACCTCCTGTGGTAGTATATGAAGCCTATGAAGAGGAACAAGAGGAGAAGAAAGAGTCACCCTTGCTAACGGTGCACACTAGAGGTATTTTTATGATTACTTCTTCATCATCAGCTGATCAAAAATCAATGTCTCATTCTGTTCCTTTTCTCCTGCAGCTGCGGTACCATTATTGCCATCTAAACCATCATCAGATACGGTGATGACATCATCTCTTTCAACTGCAGGACTCACACCAAAACCAGGTTATAGATCACAACTAGTTTTTCATTTTGTTCCCTCTTATCCAGATACTAACTTTTCATAAGGCTTTAAATCAGACTAGTGTTACAACGATTGTTATTCCTGGGTTTAATACAGTAATATTTGTGCCATAGTGTGAAACATAACATTATTTAAATGCAATTTTAATAATGCACGTTAAATGCATTATTATTTTCATTTTGTTCCCTCTTATCCAGATACTAACTTTTCATAAGGCTTTAAATCAGAGTAATTTTGTTCCACTTTCTGAAGATTTTGTGAGCCTGTGCTGTGGAAGAGAATCCGTTTCAGGATTTTGTAATAGATCTAGTTGCAGTTCTTGTCCAGCCTGTTCACCAATTCTTGTCTTCCCAAATTCCAAATCCCACTGCTCCACTTAGGGCAGAAGCAAGGTCAGCTATAACGTGAGACAGAGCTCATAAATGGCATCAAAAAGAGAACATATGCTAGCTGAGGTGGGCCAGTGAGCAGGTAATTCATCAGCCAAGAAGGGGCAGTCTATGGAGATGGAGGCTTCATTAAAGACAGAGAAGATAATGATTTCAGAATTGGGCAGAAAAAATAGATTTCTCCTTCAGAGAAGAAATAGGAACAACGGTGCTTGGTCATTTGAAGGAAAGTATAGTAATTAGCTGACTGCTCAAAGGATTGATTCTTTTCATATGAAACGTCCAAATATATTTTGTTCATCATTTGGGGGATTCACAATTTTGAGTTCCAGTATTAGTGTATTATGACGGGAGCAACAGAAGAGAGCTATGGAAACATGTTCCCCTGCTTCCTGGGAACATGGGCATGACTATTATTCTCTCTCTGGCAATAACTTTTTTTTTTTTTTTTGAAGTGTCAAAACACCAGTTGCCAAAGACAGAATATTGATGTCACAACATTAAACTTGAAGAAAAAGTATTTTCTATCTCATGGTATTATTAAAGTGAGTGTGGCTAGATTAGTATGTCACAGTCCTCTAACGCATATCTGTAGGAATCATTAGACCAACAAGCTTTACATTCAAACTTAACTAGTATGTACATAATTATGACCATTGTATTAGACAAGTAGCACAAACATCTCACAAAAGAAAGACTAAAGTTTTATATTTTTCCTCACTATTCTAATGCCTCTTCCCCCACACCACAAACAGAACTAATGTACTGAAGCAATGTACTGCAGAAGGGCGATGGTCATACTTCTGCGTCAAAAAGAGCAGATGCAACTAGTTTACAGCTCTTTGGCTTACAATTTTGGGTTGCTCACAAGACTGGTTGCTGATAATTAGATTTCAAAAATCAGATTTCAAAATTATCAGATTCATATTGTTTGCTCTTCTTTTATGTGGAGCCGTAATACTAATATTTCTGGAGTTACTAGAACCATGCCAGTAAAGGAACAGTTTATTTGACCTACTAAGATGCACTTTTAACTTGCCTTCAATGCTAACATCTGTAGAAGTAAAAGTGAATCTTAAACTGCTGTATAACATGAGAAAAAAAAAATAAATATCAGAGTTTAGAAGTTAAAATCAATGCAATACAGTTGACTTCTACAGACGGAATTGTTTCTATTCCTTTTTTTATTTATTTTAGAAAGTATCCTAGACGTCCGGTGCAAGTTAAGGCTGGATCAAGGGCCATGCCGTGTTTATATCATAAAATGGTACTATGATAAACAAGCCAATGCCTGTGCTCAGTTTTGGTATGGTGGCTGTGATGGAAATGCAAACCGCTTTGAGAGTGAAGAGGAATGCAGAGAGGCTTGTGTACTTGTTTCTGGAGGTAGGAATTTATCTCTACATTAATAATGAGCAAGTTGAAGCTATTGATTGTTTGGGTTTGTTATCAAGTACGCAGCATGGTATGTAAACCCAAGCCCACTAATTTAAAGAATGTTAACATTATGAAGTCATATGCTCCCTAATAAAAAAAAAAAAGTCTACCTACGCAAGTTCATTTTAATTCTTTTTGCACATATTGGATGATGTAGCTCTTATGTAACAAAATAGCAATTTTTCAGTAGTATCAAGAGTACAAAATTTCCTTTTTACTAAGGTATAGTAAGACCAGTATAGAATTTGCCACAGTAATTGTCCTTCCTTCACCTAGATCTTTAAATACTACCAATGTACAATCACTAACTACACCTCATTTTAAATTATATATATGGCTTTGGAAAGCAATCTTTGGTCATTAAAATTATGTCTTTTCTCTCTGTTACAGAAATCTGATGTGTGCATGGATTCTGCAATGAAGACTTCACTTTTTTTAAGCAAAAGTGTTCCCACAAATCCTATTTTAATATTTCAAGCATAAAATATCAATTTCCAAATTACATGCAGATTACTACTCAGTACAGATAAACGCAGCAAATGCATTAACTTGTGGTCTACGTGCTCTCTGGGTCACAAGACAGGAAGGTGGTTCTGCTGCCCACCTTTCCCAATCACATCACAGTTACATTTAGTCCTTTCTTCTGTAAGCTTTCCTCAGTTTCCATTAGCTAGCAAGATACATGACAAATGCAGTTAAAACACATCCACATATTTATATGAGTGGCTATACCAATAGCTGGCATCACTAAATTAGGTTAGTTCATGTCCAAAGTGGTCCTTGATACGTATTGCTCTTAAAGCCAAGTCCAATTTTTAAATGCATTTTAGTATTTTCATCCTTTGTAAAAAACTTTTTAAACTTATGTTCAAAACATTGAATGCAGCATTGAATTTATTGCTCATCACTGACATAATGCTTTTTACATTTATGTCTGCCTGTATACGATGTATTTCCTATTACTTATATACTTAAAAGCTTGTTTCTAATAAAACATTTATGGGTTTACTGCCAGGACAGGATACGGATAACAGTACCTTTACTGGACTAAAAAATTACCTCACAGCTAAATTACACTCACTCCTGTAATGAGCTCCTGATGATGTAACTGGATTTCTACCACAGCCCTTAACAAGACTGAACATCTCAGATTAGACACTCCTGCATGTAAAACCCGATAATCATTTTTGGTTGGATTTGAGGGGGGGTTTTTCCTGAACAAATGGTGAGTTCAGCATATCAAGTAAAAAAAAAAAAAAA
>NW_009646928.1:3781073-3824305 GCF_000708025.1 Charadrius vociferus | reverse complement strand
GCTGGGAGCCGCCCCGCTCTGGCGGAGGTTGTGGGGGGGGAGCGGGTGCCCCAGGCAGGGCGGGAAAGGTTTGTGTGGCTGCTGAGACTTAGGCGGGCTGGCTGGGGAGCGTGTGGTAGGGGGAGTCAAGTCACCGTTTCCGGTCTATAAAAGGGAAAAAACCCCAAAAGTTTGCCCAGTGGAGGACCGAGAGCAGGGTGTTCTTTTCCCAGCCACCTGTCGCTGAGAAGTAAAACCAAACTTGAGGTGTGTGTTTGAGGGGACGGTACCTGTCACTGGTTAAGGAGGGCTCGGTGTCGCCGCCGTGGTGTTGGCAGCCGGAGCTCACGGGAACGGGCGGTGGCAGCGCCGCCTCTGCGGGGACAGAGCTGAAGGGTTGTCCCGAACGTCCGTGAGGAGGCGGTGCTGCCTCAGCCCCTGCGCCCTCACCTCTCCTCGGCTCTCAGCCCTGTCTCGGTCATAACGCTCCTGCTCTGGTGTCTGTGGCAAAATCCCGCGTGGCTTCTGTAATAGGGAGCTACAATTTAGCAGCTGGTCGGTGATGATCTCAGGGATGGGGGCCGAAGGTGTACTGTCATGCTTCATCTCCCTCCTGCTCAGCTCACCCTTCTGAGAACACCCCTTGTCCCTCAGACACGCTGCCTGCAGTAAATTTAGAAACACGAAATTTTATCTTGTCTGTTTAAGCAGTTCCGTCTTTTTTTCATGTAGACAGAGCCTGCTTTCATAGTTTCTTTAATGCTAATGTTACTATTCTTGCTACCTCCTCTGTCTAATATCTTTTGTGATATGCTGGTGATGCGTTGTTGAGTCCACACCTACTGTCTCGATCCTGCTCTCCAGTAGTATCTCATGGAGTTGCCCTCCTGATAATGCATTTTGTTCCTGTCATGCTAATACACTGAAGAGTTTTGGCTGCTTTGCATGATACAATTACAATTCAGCAAAATTTCACACTACATCTGTTGTTGTGTAATTAAGTAGTTAGACCAGTCAAATCAAGCAAAATACTAAAAAAACCCCACCAAACCCCACCCTTTGTGGATAATTTAGCAGAGCATTTCACATGTCAGTATGTATCTGATACTTCCTTTTCTGGTATCTGTTCTTTCCTGAGCTCCATTCCTTATGACCTAAAAGGACAGCAAGAGGCAACAGACTCTATCCATTAAAAAATTATGTGAATGCAACTTTTTTGCTGTTCCCCTCCCATTTTCACAGTTTCTCCCTATTTTGTGGTATAGTTTGCTTGGTCACACTTGCTACATAATTATTTATTTACTGTTATAAATTAGTAATGAAGGTATTAATATTTTTTATATGCCAGATGGAGTGATAAAAGTTTCAGGTATATAATGTTGATTTGTGTGTGTGTGTATATGTGGATTTTTCATTGTATGATATGCTAAGCAAAAAAAGGAGAAAGGAAAGCTAAGTGGGGAAATAGAAATAGCTTTCTTTTTGAGGATAATCTATTTTTCATTAGGTAATTGTTTCCTTCTTTTTTTAATTTTAGACAAATGAAAATGAGACCTGGAGAGGTCCTTATAGACTGCTTAGAGTCTGTTGAAGATACCAAAGGAAACAATGGAGACAGAGGTAACTGCATACTCAGGGGAATTGTAAACTTTCTAATATTTAGCCTGTATAGGTTCATGAAAGCCCTGTCTGGTTTCCATTGAACTCGATATCAGTTCTCTGTTGCAGAAAATAGATCCTGCCCATTTCACAGATCTGTCTCCCCTTGGAGTATTTTCAAATAGGATCTCTTGTTCACGGTTACAGGAAGGTGATAATCTTGTCTCAGAATTTGCTTAGAATTGAAAGCCTTATAAGAATAATCCATTTATAAATATTGTGGTGATCTTCTGCCGTAATCCTGTTTAATGCTTAGTTTTTCTTAACCTGGTTTAAACTGAATCAGTAAGGAATGTATATATAGTGTGCAAGGGCATGAAGCTGTCAGCATGCTGAGATGACCCTTCCTGAGGCTGGATGTGTTGCTGTACTGGGTACAGAATCGAAGCAATTTGCATGTGACATAAAGGGGTGAGGTTATTCATGAAGACAGCTGCGATAGTTAACTCACTGCCTTCCCCTTCTCCCTAGAGCAGTTCTGCACTGATTGTGTCTCTGCATTTTTACCATAGGCAGGGGCATGTGAAATGAGTAACTGTTCGGTTTTGAGGAATGCTAGTATATATTAGGGGTTGTTTCATTTGTTCCTTGCTGGATTTTCTCTCCTAGCATTCAAAAAAAAAAAGTGTTTAGTGATTTTTTTTCTGCTGGGGTGTCCTGTACTTTTCTTCTTTTTCCTATCCAGGGGAAGGAATATTCTGGTGTTTCAAAACTAGAAGTAAATAGGTACCACAAAATGGAACATTTAATTTAATGGAAGTTAAGCAGATTAAAAATATCTGCACTCTTTATTTCCAGGTAGACTACTTGTGACAAATTTGCGGATTATTTGGCGCTCATTGTCATTGCCCAGAGTCAATCTCTGTAAGTATCATCTCCTGTTAAACAACTGCAAATTTTGTGTTTCCTTTGTGGTGGCTTGCTATTCTTTCACAGTAGTATTGATTATAGTGCAGAATAATAAAGTATAGTTCTGTTTATCTGTAAAGTCTTAAATAAACTGTTACTAATGAATCTATTTGTAATATAGGAACTGTTGTAATAATTCAAAGCAAAATATTAATATTAAATGTTAATTTCTCAGAACAGCAGTTGAATAGTACTTCAGACATATTTTTCATTTGGCCTATGTGGGATTCATTTGTTTTTTTTAGAAAGAAACAAAAGTTTGAGTTTCTTCACACCTTGCTTTACTTGTACCTCTTGTTGCCATCTGTTCATTCACATTCTGTATTGTCCTACAGTTTTTATTCCCCACAAGTATCTGCCTTTCCAAATTTACTATCGTAAGTGCTGTATAAGCTTCTAATTTTAACTGTATGAGTAGCTAGCAGGTCTACTTATATTTAATTTAATCTGCTGAAACAGGGGCAGGATGCACTTATTTTGTACCCAAATTATTTCCAGGGCTCAGTTCCCAATAGCCAATCAAGACTGAAAATCTGTGTTCTGTTCATAATGTATATAAACTTATGTCCTCTGTCTGCTTCCTTTTCTGCATTTGCTATTTCATACATGCAATCATATACAAGTATGCGCGCACACACTGCTACTTTAATGTGTATTAATAAAAACAAAAAAAAATTGTTTGCTTGTGTATTTAAGTTTTAAAATAGACTTTTTTAGAGGAGATCACAAAAATTACAGAGTAGTTTAGCCCTATGGAAGCTCAAGGAAGTCTAACCAATGGCTTTTAAAGTTTAAAATACTCACTAGCTTTCAAGATAGTGTATTATTTCTTACATTAGCGGAATATATAGACAAAAAAATATTATTTTGTTGGATGCCATTTTTGACCATTGCTATTTCTTTTAGTTTTAGAAAATTTCTCGTAAGGAACCTAGGAAATAGTCTTTTTCTGGTATTTTCATAAGTATTAATTCTGTAAAGACTGAATATTCTTCTCTGCACAACTGCTGTCACATCTGAGCTTTTGGGGAAGCAGAATCTTCCTAAAGCAAATTCTGGTTCTCCTTTTATTTTTTTTTATTTTTTTTTTTTTAATCTGGCTGTGCTACTATTGGTATCAGTAGCAGGATTGTCATTGACATTCAGATTTAGCCCAGCATCATTTTATTCCATCCCGTTTCTTTTAGGAAGAACGGCTGGGATTGTTTCTGTTTTTATTATGTGTCAGAGCACTACTGTAGAAGAGGCAAAGTGAAATTTACAACTTTTTTCATCATCTTCTTTTTGTTTCTTCTCCATTTATACTTTCCATTTTGCTGCTTTTTTTTCTTTGTCATTTCCTTAGCTCTTCTTCTACACAGTATTATATCAATGTAGAAAGTTTTATTTGTAAGGGTAAAATTTACGAGAGACATCATAATGAAACAGACCTTCTTGAGGCAACAGTCAAACGCTGAAACAAGGGAAATCCTGATTAGATAGTAGGAGGAAAATGTTCACAGTGATGGCAGTCAAACAGTGGAACAGGCTCCCAGAGTGGCTGTGGACTCTCCTTCTTTGGAAAAATTCAAAACTCGATTGGATAGCCAGATAGAGTTGGTCCTGCTTTGAGGAGTGTTGGACCAGACAACCTCCCAAGGTCCTTTCCAGCTTAAATTAGTCTTTGATTTTGTGATGAGGGCCCAGACCATTACCCACAATGTGTATTTCTCACAAACGGCATCCAAAGCTGTGCTACAAAATTCACTATTATACTCTGTAATTTTGGCTGTTATTTTTTCTGGTTCTCAAAACTGTTCTTTTTTTCTCCCCTAAATTAGCTGTTGGTTACAACTGCATTATAAATATAACTACAAGAACTGCCAACTCAGTAAGTTTCAAGAAATACTTTTAAAAATAACAAAAGAAGCTGTAATTCATTGTTTGTACTTATTGCACTATATCAACAATAATGTGAAAGTTTACTTGCAAGAACAGTAATAGAATAGTAATGGAAGTTTAGTTTTAAAAGTTGAGAGAGTTTTACATTTCTGTAGGAGCGTGTTTTTAGTCAGTTTCCTAAGGCAGTAAAACTCATGTAATCACACTGGTGATTCTTCTCCCCTCTAGGTAAGCCAAGCATTTGTTGGCTCATTGTGTCTAAATTTCACAAAGGTCTAGAGAGGCACTAATTTTGTGGAAGAAAGCTCTCGAATAGATAGCCTGAACTGCATGCAACTGTGAAGCCATTTGTTTGGCTTGCAGCAAAGAACTAGCAGAGAGATTATGTAGGTTCCCCGGGCAGCCACTGTTTCAGTCATGATATTGAAAATGTAGAGCAGGCAGGCTTCATTATTTCTACTGTTGATGGAACTGCTAGTTTCTCCAAAAAAGATGAGTTCAGTTGAAGACAGCAGCAGATCAGTGATAGAATCAGGATTACACCTTCAGATACACTATTTAGAGCTAAAATTTAGAAAATATGTCAAGATTATTTATTGCCTTTACAGTCAAGCTACTATATTGTCAAAATGTTAAATTTCATTTTTTCATTCCAGAAATTACGAGGACAGACAGAAGCTCTGTATATATTGACTAAATGTAACAATACACGATTTGAGTTCATATTTACTAATGTTGTCCCCGGGAGTCCCAGACTCTTCACTTCAGTTATTGCTGTACACAGGTAGTATACTTAAAATAGTGTTTGTTCATTTACAAAATTCAGTGAATCAAATATGTGGGATTACTACTGCTGATGGACCAAGTATATAATTGCCCATATTTAACATTCAGAAAACTTTCCCAAAAGAGGAGAACACAATCTTTGGAAGGAAGGGAGAGAATGATCACAAATTCTAGTAGATAACTGTGTATAATGAAAATTGATGTGTATTAATACCAGTCACTCATCTCAGTTTATATACCCTGTGTGTATAAACTATCTGAACAAATGAAAGTACAAAAGAGCTAATTTCTGTGTGCATTTTCTAGCTATAATTTCTGTCTATAATGATTTCCCATAATTTTGGACCATATAATGGAAATGAAGACTTAAATCCTGGTCAGAACTCTTAATTGACTGCAAAACAGTGGATGTTTCTCACCTAAAGATAAGTCATCTGAATGCATGTGTGCATAATACATTAGCATAGGTTTCTATTTAAGAGCTATGGAATACTGACATACGTATATTGGATGTTTGTGACTTAACCGGCACTGAAAAACAAAGTATTCTTGATGTCCATGCTAGATATAATATGGGACACAGAAAACTTATGCTTTGCAACAGAGGCTAGGAGGTGACTATCTTAAGGAAAAGCAAGAAATAGTATACACATGAACAGTTCAGGAGATCAAAACAGGTGTCAGAAAAACCCTTTTAAGTTTAAAGATAACTTCATTAAGGAAAGCTGAAATATAATGGTTTACGTTGATGAAGTTTTAATAGTACTCTTATTTTTGTGCAACACGGTGATAAGAAATTACACAACATTTCGTATTAGTGCTAAAACAAACAGTAAAGATAATAGAAAACACTGAAATGGTAATGTGTGTTTTTTATTTTTTGCAGAGCTTATGAAACTTCTAAAATGTATCGTGATCTGAAGCTGAGAAGTGCATTGATTCAAAACAAGCAGCTGAGATTGTTGCCACAAGAACAAATATATGATAAAATCAATGGAGTTTGGAATTTATCAAGTGACCAGGTATAGTGAAAAATGAGACTATGTTGACTGCAGCAAAGTTAAAATCTTTTGGCTTTCGTCTAGCAATTGTACTACTATAGTTTTGTAACCTCAGAGGGATTACCCTTAATTCAGTTCATCAGCTGATGCATGGGGAG
Organism: Charadrius vociferus; assembly: GCF_000708025.1. Classification (NCBI taxonomy): domain Eukaryota; kingdom Metazoa; phylum Chordata; class Aves; order Charadriiformes; family Charadriidae; genus Charadrius; species Charadrius vociferus. Next base: position 3,817,932 of record NW_009646928.1, on the reverse strand, counting down.
AAACTGATCCCGTATATTTGCTACTCAGTACAACAAAGTCTCTTTTTGGCAACCAGAAGTCTGCATGACTCGGCTAATATGCAAGGAACTAGACAAACAGTTCCTGTTAAAAAGATATATTTATGAGTCTAAAGCTCCGTATCATCCTGAAAGACAATCATGTTGTTTACTAAGTGCTCTGCTGAATATTTGTGTATTTACGTGCAGCTGTGACTACAGTGTAAGCTATATTGTCTTTTGATTACTGGAAATTGGAAATACTGGAATAGGAATCTGTGTCTTAAAACATGGAAAAATTTTAAGGAAAGATTTTAAGGAAAAAATAGAAAACATTTCTATTATTTTACAGAGCATTAGTTGCAAGTATTTCCCAGAGCCATAAAACAAAATGGGAGCTGTTATTTCTGCCTGTACAATTTTAGTCCAGAATGGAAATAGGATCCATCCTGACAAGCTAAAAAGTTCTTTCCTCTACATTCCCTTGGCACACATCTCCACAATTGCCTAAGTTTAACCCACATGCCATTATACTTACGCTATATGCCAATTCCAGGTCTGTACAGTTAAGAACACTCTCAGATGCTTCATGTACTCCCATGAGGCCTGCTGTGCTGTGATTTGATCCCGCTTTGCTGCAGTAATTGGTACTCCCAGCTATGTTCACCACTTGGGTGCTGTATCCTTTAAAGATTGGATCTTGCTTCCTTGCAATCAGTAGAAGCATTTGGACTGGATTTGGTGGGAAAGAATCAGACTCTTATTGCATTGAATATGAATCTGTATCCTACTTGTGTTTAAATGGATAGCAGTAATCATTGTGCGTGGAAAAAAGGCTCTGTACTTCAAAGCACTTCTAACATACCTTTTCTTTAATAGGGAAATTTGGGAACATTTTTTATTACTAATGTGAGAATAGTTTGGCATGCAAGTATGAATGACAGCTTTAATGTCAGCATACCATATCTACAAATTGTAAGTATCTTAAAACAACCATTTTTTAAAATGAAATGGCATAGGTTTAAGTCTTCAGTTAAAACTCCCGGCTCACCAAAATTAGTATTTCATGCCCCACAGTAAGGGATGAATTTAGTCTTACCAGCGTAGATTTTTTTTCTGTCCAGATTAATTGGGGGTTTTCATGAGCAGGTACAGATGCTGAAAATGGCTGGTATTTCCAGTGTTCAAACTAACATTTGCTATGATGCTTCATGCCACCTACATACACTGGGATTAGTGATCTGTGAACCTGATGTTCAGAAATGAACTGTTACCGCTGTTATCACTTCTGATAAAAACACTTTTCCCTGAGGTTCAGGGGTTCAGATTTGTAATGGTAAATGGGAGGGAGTGCTGGTAGCTGAGCTTCCAGAACCAGTAATTGTAATTAGTACAATGTAAAAAAAACAACAACAACAAAAAACAAAACCAAAAAACCCCACCAAAACTAAAAATTAGATAAAGCGAATTTTTATCAGGTAATTCCAAAATTTTTAACAAACATTTTTTACCTCTTTACCATTAGCGTTCAATAAAAATAAGAGACTCGAAGTTTGGCTTGGCACTTGTGATAGAGAGTTCTCAGCAGGTAAGAAGCTGTAATAGTGTTTTTTCATCGGTTACATTTTTATATATAATGGTTCTCTAATTTTGAAATGTTACAGGGCTACTTTTAAGGTGCTTAGAGCATTCCTTCCGTGTGGCCTTTTGAACACAACTTTAAAAAAGTCCTCTTTGCACTGCTTAAAATGTCTGCATGTTAAGGTCAATATCACTATTGTGAGTTATGGTTTCTGTAAGCGAAGCAACAATAGGCCAGCATGGCTAGTTAAAGTAAAATAACTGTTGAAAACAGTGTCTTCTGACAGATTATCTTTGAGATCTAATTACTTCTATACTTAATTAAGACGACTGTTTTTAATCATTTTCACTTGTCTACCTGCTTTGCTGTAAGAGACAAAATTATTTTTCTTCAATTTGACCTTAATCAGAAAAGCTTTTAATGGTGATTTTTTGTCTTTTAAAAGTTCAACTAACTTTATTTACTGTATCTGAAAGCTTCTTTAGTAACAACATCAAGCTCTGACAGACTAAGCATTTGCTGAGTAGCTAGGAATAAATCATTAGTATCACTTCTGAATTTCTCCCACCCTTGTTTGCTTTTGTTCTTCTGTGAAAGAAGTTTGTTCCCCATTTATATAATGGGCTAACAGTTAAAAACATATTTACCTCATAGAGAAACATTGTCATTGTTTTTATTGCACCCATGGTTTAAGCAGCAGAATGAAAATAAGCTAATACCAAAATACAGATGTTTTATCAGCAAAATGAAATTTGTCAAGGGGAAAAAGTTGTTTAAATAAGCAACACTAATAAATATATGTCTTCTTTTTTCTCTGTTATATAGAGTGGAGGATATGTGCTTGGTTTTAAAGTAGACCCTGTGGAGAAACTACAGGAGGCAGTGAAAGAAATTAATTCACTTCACAGAGTTTATTCAGCTAACCCTATATTTGGCGTGGATTATGAAATGGAAGAAAAGGTACTCCACTCATTTATTTTAAATTAGATACAACATTGTGTTAACAGCAGTAATAAAAATGTATTAAACATATTAGATATGTGGATTTACTTACTTCAGCATTTTAATTTGCAGCCTCAACCTCTTGAAGACCTAACAGTGGAGCAGGTTCAAGATGATGTGGAAATAGAATCCGATGAACATACAGATGCTTTTGTGGTAAGCTGCTCCACAGGAAACTGAAAAATAGAATAATTCTTGTTTGGTTATTCAAATGTAAGCAATGTACAGCTGTAATCCTCTCTTAAAGATAAACTATAACTGAACTTTCTATATTTTAAAAACATGCCTACACGCCTTTTATTCAAAATCCTGATTACTACAGGAATTTATTCTGTGTATGGATTTTTAACTTAAGAACAAACTATTAATCGAAATAAATAGTAGTAGATATTTAAAGTAATAGTTGTATGTAGTTTCTCAACACACTAAGATCAGGAATAGCTTGAAAACTAGCAGTACAATGTAATCAAGTACATTATACTTAAACAAGTCTTGCTCCTCTTGGAGCAGATTAATAGATGGTGATATCTGTACACTCAACATTCCTCTAAGATTCAAACTTGAAAGATTTTTAGAAAGGCAGTCATAATTTTGAGTCGCCCCTGACAGCCTTTGCACTCCTGACAATACCAGTTTAGAAAACTGTATTGGTATCTGTCTCCCAGTATTTCAGGAAAATTGACTTTTAAATGCATTAGGTTGCTTGATGACCTTCTTTCTAGGAATTTCCAAATTTACTGTGTAACCCAACAACACCTGACTGCATGACTGACTGCACAGGTGGACTGCACGTGTTTCCAAGTGCTAGCCTTGACATATTGACAATTGACATGTTTTCTTAATTAATCTCTGAGATTTGGTAAAGTAGCAGTGCTAGCACCAATCTTATTTCCACCTTCTTTTCTTTTGCTATCATTTACTGGTGTAGATAAGCTCTTATCTCTTCCTTTCCCTCCTTTTTCCTCGCTTTTTGCCTTTTTTTCTTTTCATTTTTGCGCATTTTTATTCAGTCTTCAACATAGTTGAAAACCTACCTTTTCCTTAAAGGTAGATTCTGTTTGCTGTATTGGTGCCTTTGTCACCTGGTTCAATAACTGTGCTTTGCATATTCTATAACAAAAATTGGAAGCTGTAAATGATTAGAAGGTGGTTGCAATAGGAGACATAGATCATCCAGGTCCCAAGGGGTGGTTCCACACCAGTATTCCATGACACTTCATGACTGAGATGCTGTTCCGTAGTCCTGTATAGCTTGAGATCCAGCTGAGCAGGAAAACGCTTTCTTTGCTGCCCCTTCCCAGTCCATAGGGGCAGCTGAAGCAAGATCAGGCTCTTTTTGGTAAATACAGAGATCTAGAGCCTGCTGGTCCAGAGATTTCTGGAGCTGTGGGTATTTTCATCTGATTACCTGAAGAGTTTGAGCCTGAATTTCCAAACAAACAGAATGGAAAGGATCGTATCTCTTTCCCAGATCTCCGTCTGAGAGTAGAAAAATTTAGTTAATTGTTCGGTTACACTGTGTTAATTTCTTAGATTGAGTGTGATGTTAACTGAATTTTGATATTACTTATACATTTTAAGGTAGTTTTTGAAATTGAATAATAAATACTACTGCTCATGAGGCAGTAAATGCTAGGATGCTGTCAGTTTGCCTTCATATTAACATTTTATTCCCTATAAAGTATTTGTCAGCATAACAAATGTAATATGAAAATGTTACCATTTAAAAATCTTTGTTTAATATGATGGAAAATTCGAAGATTGGTATTTAATGAAAAATAACATAATCACCAACTCTTGTTAAATCCCTTTTGTAAATTATTCAACAAAGAAAAAACTCTGATCTTATTTACAAAATGAAAATAAAATTCATGCAGACTGGTTTGTGGAAGAAAACTTAACAAATAAAGTTTTGACTCCAAGGAATTATTAGCAGATTTGGTTTTAGATTTTTTTATTCAAGATTGTAAGTTCTTTTTTCGTTTTTTTTTTTTTTTTTGCAGGCTTACTTTGCAGATGAAAACAAGGTAAGAACATCTTTTTTCATACTATCAAATTAATGTGTTTAAAATGGGATAATAAAATTAAAAAGTACCTTCTGCTTTATTTTATTTTCTCTCATATCTCTGTATTCAAAAAAGCAACATGATGGGGAGCCTGTTTTTTCAGAAGAACTGGGACTTGCAATAGAGAAGCTAAAGGACGGATTCACTCTCCAGGGACTCTGGGAAGTAATGACCTGATTTAGATCGGCACGCATTTGTTTCCTGGGCAAGAAAAGACTTCCAGTTCTTACTGGGCTCGTGAGACCTGTAGAAGTTAATTTAGAAATACCAGAGTAGCGGACAAAGAACATGGCAAAGCTAAAGAGCAGGCGAATATTAGATAATACGCCCTCGGGATATGTCATAAAGGAAAGATTATTCAAAACCCAGGTATGTGTAAAAGCTTTTTATTTATTACACTGGTTCTGGAAGTAGTGGGAGGACAACCAGTATCTAAGATAAGAGGGGGCGGGGCCGCAGCTGCTGGTGGAAGCCCCGCCCCCTGCAGGCAGTCACATGTCCCACGAGCCCCAGAAGTCCCGCCCATCCTCCGGTCACATGGTCTAAGGACCAGAGAGGTCCTTGTCCTCTTGCTGTCAGGTTGTAAGGACCTGGAAGTCCCTCCGCAGGACGTGCGTGACAGCTGCCATTTTACTTCAGTTGCCATGTAAAATGTCATACTCCACATGTTTTCATACTGCTTTGTGATTGGCTGACACTGGGTTTGACACTCTGGTACCCCAGGTGTTTTCAGGCGTGTGATTGGTGGGACCAGCCACCCCATCCTGCTTCCCCCAGAAGGCTGTCAGAGCAGGAAGCCCCCACCCAACAACACAGGGTCTGCCGTGGTGTTTCAGCCACCGTTTTATGGCAGGTAGCCACCACTTTTTTTACGACTTCATGACCCATGTGTTTACATACTGCCCTGTGATTGGCTGCCAGGACCAGCCACCGCCTGCCATTTTACCTGGAAGTATGTCAGAAAAGGAAACTTCCTCTTTGTACGTACACAGAAAGCACTATTTGAGGTAGGGCAGTGTGAGTTACGCAGTCTGATGCTCAGTGTATTAACGTATTTATACACAGTGATGTACTTTCCCATAATGATACCTAAATCAAATTTCCATAACTTGTTCAATGTTGTGCAACACAGAAATATCATCGTGTGCAGGACATTTTGTATAGAGGCTTATTGGCTGTGTCTTTGCAGCAGTGCTGTTACTGATAACTTTGACAAAAAGCAATACTGTTTTCATGTCTCCTAATTTTCTTAAATGTTCAGCACATATCATTCCAGGTACTTTATTGTAATCCAGATATTCCCATACAATTTTTGTGCATTTTGTTTGGGGTTTTGTGGTTGGTTTTTTTTGGCTAGAGTACTTTTTCAAGGAGTGATCTAGAAAAAAGCGCACACAAATAGATTCTCTGTCTGAGTCATTAGACCTTTATGATGTTATGTGTTAGAGAGAAATGAGTCATTTATTGTTCAAAGGAAGATGCAGCTGTTACGTTTTCTAGTGACATAAGACCTCTGCGCTATTTTCTATAAGTGGAAAAAGTCAAATGAGATCTCCTATCAGCTGTTGTTTTAGCAGTTGACTGTTACAGTAAAGTAACTGTGGTGTGACTATAATTGTGGTGTTTGTAGAAAATCTTTCAAAGTATATATTTTAATGAAATACTACCTATATTGGAAATCAATCACGATTTCAATAAACTTTGATAATGTTACACCTCTTTGTAGATCTTGCATTCAAATAATTGCATCCTGTTTACATTACATTCAAAGAACATTTTACCATATGGCTGAAAAGCATTCTCTATATGGGCAAAATACTGTCTTTCATCAAGGTACAACTTAAAATTTCAAATTTGTTTGGCGATATTACCACCTTTAATAAAAATCTAAATGTTCCCAGTCTCAGTTGTGAAACCTTCAACATGTGCATATTTTTTCTAAATTCACATTAGCTTTTCAAACTACTTGTCTGATTTGGGGCTTTTTTAGTTTAAATTCAGATTCTTTTTTAAGGTTTTTTAAATTACACATCCATTAAATAATGTTAATATGGTGGATTACATGTTTTTCATTCTCTGTTCTACCTTTCCTATGTACTGGTTTTGGTTTAGTTTAACAGCAGTTAACACCATTTCTAGCACAGTGGAATTTAAAAGGATTGATAATGTCTACAGATTATCTGAAATGAGGAATGGTGTTTATTAAGGGGGGGTTGGAGACTTAATTTTAAATTATTTTTGAAAGCAGAATTTTACCTGAATAATCTATATTTTATGTCTGAACAGTAGGGTTTTGTTGACAAATAAATACAACCAAGTGGATATTAAGAAGAAGCTCAAAATGAATTTCAAAGCCTTATTATCAATATCTGAAGAAATTGTAGATGTGATATGGACACGTAAAAAAATAATCTTAGAGCATAGATAACTGATGCAGAGTTCTGGAGTTTTTTAATATCTTTGTGACTGCAGCAATGAGATGTATTGAGCAACTCTGAAATTGCGGCTGGCAGCTTGATTAATAATATTTCTATTTCAGAATATTTGGTAACATGTATATTTGCAATCTTGCTCATAGCTCTCTCACTGAGGGTCAGATTCTGCTGTCCTTACTCATGTCAAATAATTTCTTAAACTGCACGTAATCTCGTTGATTCAATGTGGAGAATGATGGCAAAACCTGACCACAGTGACCAAAAGCAACAGTTGCTTCTTTCAGTCTTTGACAGCTGCGAGAGCAACTCTTTTTTTTTCCAAACCATCCATCCTAAATTCCGACCTGTAAGAGTATGTACCTATATTTAGCTAGCGAGATTAAGTGTCAGAGGCTTCAGGCAGGGCAAAGCACATTGGTCTGCCTTTTTTACAGGGAGACCTTTGGGCAGACAACAGCTAAAGCTTTCTGCTCCCTCCCCTTTCCCAAGTATTTGCGAAATGGATTCCCAAAGGGAACTCACTGAAGAGCTCAGACTTTACCAATCCACCCTTCTTCAGGATGGCCTCAAGGAACTCCTTGAAGAGAAAAAGTTTGTAGATTGCTCTCTAAAAGCTGGTGACAGAAGCCTGCCTTGCCACAGATTGATTCTGTCGGCATGTAGCCCTTATTTTCGTGAGTATTTCTTATCTGAGCAAAATGAAGAGAAAAAGAAGGAGGTAGTTCTAGACAACGTTGACCCCAACATCCTGGATATGATTGTCAAATACCTTTACTCAGCAAGTATTGATCTTAATGATTCTAACGTGCAAGATATTTTTGCTTTGGCCAGTCGCTTTCAGATCCCTTCTGTATTCACTGTGTGCGTCTCCTATCTTCAGAAGAGGCTTGCTGTTGGTAACTGTCTGGCCATCCTTCGATTAGGCGTTCTGCTTGACTGCCCGAGACTTGCGTTTTCTGCCCGTGATTTTGTTTCAGATCATTTTGTGCAGATCTGCAAAGAAGAGGACTTCATGCAGCTTGCCCCGCATGAACTTATCTCAGTTATTTCACCTGACAGCTTAAACGTAGAGAAGGAAGAACTGGTATTTGAAGCAGTAATGAGATGGGTCCGAACAGACAAGGAGAACAGAGTAAAGAGCCTGGGGGAGATCTTTGACTGCATACGTTTTCGTCTTATGCCAGAAAAATATTTCAAAGAACAAGTTGAGAAGGATGATATAATTAAAAGCAACTCAGACCTTCAGAAAAAAGTAAAGATCATTAAGGATGCTTTTGCGGGAAAACTGCCTGACTCTAGCAAAAGTACAGAAAAGTCCACCAAAGGGGAGGTAAATGGTGATGTAGGAGACGAAGATTTACTGCCTGGCTATCTAAATGACCTTCCCAGGCACGGCATGTTTGTCAAAGACCTAATTCTTCTGGTTAATGACACTGCTGCAGTAGCTTACGATCCTCTTGAAAACGAATGCTACCTAGCAGCCCTGGCAGAACAGATTCCCAGAAATCATTCCAGTATAGTCACCAAACAAAATCAGGTCTACATCGTTGGAGGGCTGTATGTGGAAGAGGAGAACAAGGATCAGCCGTTCCAGTCATACTTCTTCCAGGTATAAGCTTTATAATTGTTGGTGCAACAATAGGTGCTTATAAAAGTTACTGAAAAGTATTCTGAGTCCATGCAAGTGAGTTGTCTAGTCTCTGTACAGTCGATGAAGAGAAGCGTCTGTAGAGAGCTATTCCTGTCTCTGAGAGATAAATGAAACCAAGGGACTTGTATCTTCTCTTTCAAGATCAAGCCCCCGGAGAGATCTCAGAAAAGATTAAAAGGATTAGTATATTGTATCTAGGCACTGGCTTTCATTGCTTAAGGCCCAGATTCCCAGATTTTTCATGGTACAGATGCCTGAATTTAAGCCTAATGTGTTTTGTAGAATACCTTTTGTGAATTTCTGTTAACTTCCTTGAAAGTTGAGTGCTTAGCTGCTTTAGATCTCAGGAGATGTCTTTCTTTTTCTGTATCTGAAATACTTTTATGACAGCGGTAATGTGCATATTTTAAATGCCACTTCTGTCGCTAAAATTCCAGAAGTTCTTTTGTCACATCTACATTTGAAAACCTAAGGGCACTCTAAAATACGTAATTTAGAGGTAGAAGTTTGTTTTCTTGGCAAACTGTCAATGTCAGTACACTAAATACCGTGTTTCAACCAGGAGTGTAATTTTATATCCTTGTAAATCTGTATAAATATAAGGCTGATTAATACAAACTGTAACTTCCACAACATATTTCAGAAAAATTAGCAAAAATACAATTTGGCATGCTTACACCATAAATTAATTCCGTTGTGTTTTTAGCTACCTGACTATGTGTTTTGGGGGATATTTAAACTACCTCATGATGAATTCTGCAATATGCTGCTGGCCATGTCCTGCCTTTAGGCGCATCGGCCTAAAAGAGTGAAAGTAGGTCCTGTTTCCATATGAAATAAAGCAGAGTGATAAGCAGTGATAGAACTTTAAAGACTTCAGATATGAAAAAATGCAAATACTAAGTGTTTATAGGAGTATGGCTCACTGTGATTTCACAATGAAAGAGTTGGTTTCAGGCATTTGTTACATCTATGAGAGGAAAATCTTAGTTTGCTAGAGAGGGATTAGCACTACTTCGTTTCCTTATGCAAGGTGTGAAACACTAATCACTGAAGTGCAAAACTGGTTACAGAAATATTCTTCTAATAAAAATACTGTGTTAGTGTCATAATGTATATAATCCAGAAGTCTTGGTCTACTAGAAAGGGGCCTCTGAAAAGCTAAACCTCACGACTGATATGAAAAATTGATGAAGTTTTCAGAATCCTCCTTTATATGTCTATATCCTCTCACTTGTCATCTGTAAGCTTGCTTGCTGCTGCTACTGCCTATAGTTCAAATACTTGTCTGCATGACCCATGTGGCTGTTGTTCCCTCTAAAATGTTAACATGGTGCCAAAACGATTTTCACTTACTGATCTCCCTTTCTCCACCAGTGAAGCACCTGTTACCGTTTTATTTGGTAGCTAGCAACTCAGGAGAAAACAAGGCTGCCATGAGCTCAAAAATGCATGACTAGTTTTTGCCCTATCATGAGTAGATATGTCATCTCCAAGACTGATTCACTAAGCATGCTGTGATCTGCGATGGGTACATCTTCTCCGCATTACACCACCCAGATCCACCTGCTGGGGCAATCCGTGTCCATGAACTAAATCTCACTGTTGCAGTAAAACTTCCTGTCCAATAGGGGTGGCCTATCAAATTTGGGAAATGCATTTTAGCATGGAGACCTTGACTGTGGAACATACTTCTAGAAAAAGGATGTCAGTGAGCTAAACCCAGATCTGATTACTTTGACTGAACTTTCTCTTGCTTTCTATCAAATGTCTTTACCCTCATGCAAACTCACATTTTACCTTCCCTTTCTGTACATTGTGAAGCAAATCAGTATGTGATAGAAGAGAGAAAATACTCTTTTTGAATGTTAGACAGCATTCTGGTTCAATTGTAAGTTCTCAGATGAAAACAAAAATTAAGCACCACAGTTCCAGGAAAATACTGTTTTGTTTTGTTTTTTTCTTCTGTCCTCCTGCTGCTTCTCCTTAGGTGTTTTCAGCCTACTGGATGTGAACTGAGACGGCCGTAGGAGTACTTCAGTAGGGATGACATCAGTCTTGTTGCCAGTGGAGCTGCACCATCTGCCTTTTTTGCTTAGCAGTGAAGTCTTTATATTCATTGTGCCTTTAGAGATGTCAGGAGCTTTTGAGGGTGTTTGTGATGAAACACCACCTCTTTTGCTCTCAGAATTGCAGAAGAAACATTTGTGCCATTCGCTGTGTAATATTTCATGATCATTAAGAGGAACGGTGTGAGGTTGTCTGGCATCTCTCATTGTAGCGATGAGCACAACTGGCCAAATGTATAGGCATGGAATGGCAGAAGTGTCTGCTCCCTTCGGGCAGGAAGAACAACTTGTTCTTTCCACCATGTGATAGGGAACCGAGAGAGTGAGGGACTTTTAAACAAGGAAGAGCTTCCTAAAGAGGCAAAGAAACTCCATGAGGATGAGTGAAGGTGAGCAGACGCAAAGAGAGCTGTGTGGCATTGACTCTGCTGGGACTCGGCACCACGAAGAACGGGTGGGTAGAAGTCGTCATTCATTAGCTGCACTGAGGGAAAGGTAGGCTGTTCAGGCAAGCCGATGAGCTATTGAGAGACACTGATTGTAATTAGATTGATTTTGTGGAACTGTGTTCTTTGTGTGGATTTTTACTATTTGCCTTTCCTAACACTTCTTCTTCTGATGCCCTTGCAGCTGGATAGCATCGCTGGTGAGTGGGTTGCCCTTCCTCCACTGCCGTCAGCCAGGTGTCTCTTCGGGCTGGGAGAGTCAGACAACAAGATCTATGTAATTGCAGGCAAGGACCTTCGCACTGAGGAGTCTCTAGATTCAGTATTGTGCTATGATCCTGTGTATGTTTAAAATTTAATTATGCCCACTGAGGACACGTAAATAGCCCATTGTTAGTTGACAGAGCCTAACGGTGATATTCTTGTTCCAGGGCAATGAAATGGGGCGAGATCAAAAAACTACCCATCAAAGTATATGGCCATGCTACTATCTCAAACAATGGATTGATATATTGTCTTGGTGGAAAAACTGATGATAAGTGAGTCTTTAAGTCTTTTCATGACAATTTATAGCATTATTTGATCGGTCCTTTATAGAGTATATGTTCTCACACTCAGAAACCAGGGTTTCCTTTTTTTACATCTCTGGATTAAGGTTGCTAACAATTTGGCAGAGGGGAACACGTTATGGTATATAGCATATCTTTTTCAAGTTAAGGTAAACCCCAACTAGTTATTTTAATGGCTGTACTTATTTCCAAGGCAAATTTTACTTACATTGCAGGCACGGTAGTAATATATAGCTATGAGGACCCTCACTGAAAGTATTACTTAATTCCAGATAGAAATTCCAGATTTCATTCCAGGTGCCGTGGAATTAGTGTGTCAGTTTTTCAAGTTTTCTGACCTGTGATGCCTGTTACACCTTAATGGGTATAACATTAGGAAAATCAAAGTTTTCACTCACACTGAGCATATGGTGGTAATTTTTCAGTGTTTGAATAGGGGGCATTTAAGATACAAGCTTGTCAAATCAGCCAAAAACCAGCAGCATAATCTTTCTTTTATAACCTTTGTCATACATTCCTCCACAAACCCATCTGAATAGAATATGCTGGGAAAGGATGTCATCGTTCTCCTGTAAGGTACCATGAAATTGCTGCCCTGGCTAAGTAGCATTTAACATTGGATTTAGTTCTATGGATGTGATTAGTGCTTTGTAGACGTACAAAGATTCTCAGTTTAGATACAAGAGAGGATCTCATGGAGAGGAAACATAAACCCACACAGTCCACCTCAACTAGGTCCCGGTTGGAACAAGCCAAAAAGTTCATTAGAAATAATCACAAGTTTTCTTTTTTCTCCCCAGGAAATGCACTAATAGACTATTTGTATACAATCCTAAGAAGGGAGACTGGAGAGACCTGGCTCCAATGAAGGTGGCTCGCTCGATGTTTGGGACGGCTATCCATAAGGGCAAGATTGTCATTGCAGGTGGTGTCACTGAAGAAGGCCTTACTGCATCTGTTGAAGCTTTTGATCTGACCACCAATAAGTGAGTGCAATATTCAAGCTATTTTTAAGCAAGTGTTTTATCATTTAGGCTTTCAGGAGCTCCGAGAGAAGTCGCAAAGGTGTTCAGGTACTTATACTCCCACTGAGACACTTGGTCTACATTTGCATCTTCAGCAACAACAGGAGCAGCAGCTTAAAGAGCCTGTAACTCTGGCCATGTTTTCCTGCCCCCACACACATTTTCTATGCTGGCACGGCTCCATTGCAAACATGATCAAAGAGCTCGTGTAGTGAAAATAACCCACCATCTAATCTTTTTTTTTTTAAGTCTGATTACTTTCCCAATTTAGTTGACCACACAGCCACGTAACAGTTGTGCTGGCATAATCGGGGAGAAGTGGGAGAGATAGGCAAGGGCCACACAATGTAGTTGAAGCAGCACTGGCACTAAACACAAAACCCCAGTGAGAGAAATCATGTGTCTGAACAGAACCAGCTGAATGACCTTTGGGTACTGGGTCTTGTGATGTCTTGCTGTTCACTTACCTGGTCACGGCAAATGCCATTTACTACGAGTTAGTGCTCTAAAATACTAGAAAGGAAAAGTAATGACAAAAGAGAGTAAGTCGTACTTAGAATTAGCTTACTTATTCGGTCCAGATACTTTCCAATGTTCTTTCTCACAGCCAGAAACCCAAACGTTTATGGTTTTCCTGGAGTTTATACCCTGTGTCTTTCTACTCTTAATTTTCCTTTTTGTTACTTTTCCTTCCTATCATCTTATTTATAAACTTTCATTTAAAATAATATCAGTAAAGCTTTATTTTAATAATGCGCTTTTCTACTGTATATAAACACATTTGGCTGTGCTGTCTTCACTGACAGGTGGTATTGCAGCCATCAACCTGCAACAACATCTTTATTTTAAATGTAGGCGATCCCAAAGAGACTTGCTTATAAAATTTAACAATACAAAGTGTGAATTATGCAAGAAGTAATTCTATGAGGGAGCTCTGGACCTTCCACCTTCTATAGAAAGCAAAGGAAGGTAAAGGTCATTTTGTTACCATGTTTGGCACATTCTTCTTTTCCATTGTTCAGAAACAGGTCCAGCTTGTGGTCTGAAAAGTCGGCTGGTTCTTGTCTTGGTTTACTCTGTTTTGTTACAATCAAGTCACAAAAGCGAGAGACACAAATTAGTCTATTAGTTTTGATGCTGACATTAGCCAGAAGTGGGATGTCTCTATGTTTTATATGTTCATAGGTGTGAATAGGCAGAAAATTTGAAATTATGCTACCAAGCTCCAGTGACTTTTTTTTAACAGAAATTATTATTTAGGGATCGCACCTGTGGGGAGGAGCATTGGTGTTTCAGTGGCCAGGCCACCCAAACCAGTCAGTGCCACTTGAAATGAATACGGATTTTGGAAATTATAGGGAAATAATGAAGAAGCTGGGGAGCAATACATCTGTATATAGCATATTACCGATGATGGCACCAGGCGACCTGTAAGAAGTGGTCTCTGGGAAGAGATGTCATCATGGTGTAACGCTGTCACTTAAGACTTGCAGGAAGTCCTTGTGGGGATAGACACTGAAACTCATTGCTGACAAATCTCAGAATTTTTTCCTTTTACTAAACCATTCACTCAAGCAGTCCTTGGTACCTGGATTTATGTCACCCAGAGCTATATTTTAGTGCATTTGGTTTAGAATATTTCTCATGTGTTTGTTTAACTTACATTTTTCTTTTCATCTTTAGGTGGGAGATTATGCCTGAATTTCCCCAAGAGAGAAGTTCTATCAGTTTAGTCACCTTAAGTGGAGCTTTGTATGCTATTGGAGGCTTTGCAATGATTCAGCTTGAATCTAAAGAATTTGCACCCAGTGAAGTCACTGACATATGGAAGTAAGTTTAATTTTAATCACGCTTTCCTGCTGGAAAGCCATATCTAAAATTGAGGTTTGTAGACACTGGAGGGTAAAATTAGTTTTCTGTTTAGCTCTGGAAATGAACCGTAGCACAGGTTGTAAAGCACTTGCTGACAGATAGAAATGTTTGTCAAAAAATAACAAATAAACATGAGATTTGGATCTAATGACTACTTCCACCTACTAATAATTTGAACAGTCTGAGTCATGATCTTCAGAGTAAGAAAAGTAAAGTAAACAAAGAGTAAGTTGCTGTATCTCTTGGCAGGTTTAGCTGTGTAAGTGTACCATAAAACCATCCTCTGTTTCGTGACATTCTTACACAGAAAAGCCTGCGTACACAGAGGTCTGCACATACTCGTACGCGTTAATAGACAAATGAGTAATTGTTCCAAGAGAACCAGAAATCCCTGCCTTCTAGATTTTTGTAAATCTAAATCACAGTAGCAGTGATGAAACATCACATCTCTGCTGTGACTCTTCAGTTGCTAAGGTAAATTCAGGAGTTTTAACTGGCAGAACGACAGGAAGGATTCCCAGAAAAAAACACCTTTATATGTAAGAATCTGAGGAATTCAGAAGGTATACTTAAGACAAGGAGGAAGCTTTTATATTTTTATATATTATATAATTAAAGTATGACAGAGGCCAGCAACAAGCTTTAGGGACTAGGAAAAGGGCAACTCACATGCAAGAACATCCTTCTGTTCTGTCTAGAGGATAAAAGCAGCCTATTTTGGCACCCTTCAGCACATGGTTGCCACAAGCCTTTGCAACGTGTGGCCTGTCCTCCTTTTCATGTCTGTGTGATGAAGCATCAAACTCAAAATTTAGGAAGCTATGTTCTGACCTGATTTTGTTCAATGCAGGTATGATGATGAAAAGAAGGAATGGATTGGCATACTGAAAGAGATCCGATATGCTACTGGAGCCTCCTGCCTGGCTACACGCTTAAACCTCTTCAAGTTATCAAAACTGTAAACAAAATGCTGGAAAACGTGCTATGGTGAGGGAGTTCCGATAGGCTCTTCTGGTTTTGTTGCATGAAAGTGTCCCCAAATTGTACAGAGTTTTGCAGCAGCGTACTAGTTATACTGTTAACTGTTAACCAGTTCATCTGTCTGTCCAAGTCTTAAGATATTTACTGGCTAGTCAACAACAGGATTTTTGCCCATGTGTAAAGTCCTGACGAATTCTAATTAACATCGATTAGAATAAATGAAGATTTCAGAGATAACTCCATTTTTCACTTTGTGAAATTGCCAATAAAACTAGTTAGGCTTCCTTAGACTCAGAAAACCCAGGATATTGGTGGCTTATCCTCCGAACGATGCCCATAAATTATTAAGTTAAATACAACTAGTAGGTAGCTAACTGGCTAGTTTTATATATATATAACTGGCTATTATTCTAATTGGCTGTTTGTATAGCCTGATTTCCCCCTTCAGCAATCCTGCATTCTTCAGCCATATCTTGAAAATATTTTCCATTAGAGCCTTTTACAAATAATTTAGCCTGGAATCAAAGTGCATATTAAAAACAAAAGCAGCCTAATGCTACACGGCCTAAGAAATGCCAACCTCAGCTAAAGCTGTACTAATAGCCAGACATGAGGAAAGAGAGAGAAGGTTAATAGCTCTACTGTTTCACCTACTGTGTTTAAGCTTCTGGTTACAAGGATTTTCCACTTTTTTTTAATGCTTTTATATTTATTTCCAAAGCAAATATTTTATGGAAGTTTTTCTCAGAGATCTGAGACCATTAATAAGCATTCATGAAAAAGTCCTAGTATAACTGATCATCAGCAAAGACCTACGGCACAGAGGACTTTTCCACCTAATATGGAGTTGATGCATTTTGATGTTGAAACTTTTAACAATTAAACTTTGTTTTTAAAATTATAAAAGTATCACTTGATGGTATCTCTTTTAATAATCAGTTCATCATCACTGTCATATTGGCAGGACACAGATTCCTTAGTACAGCATTTGCCCAAAACAGAGCACTCGGTTTTCTTAAAGCAGAGCACGCCCACCATTTTCATAGATTATCTCTTCAAAGGATTTCTCCATTGAATAAAGAGGGTGTCATAAATCTAAAGGATGTCATAAATCTAATTACAACTGATGTAGCAGGAAAACTGGAAAAGCAGCCCCCCACACCCAATTGAACAGCAATTCCAACTATCAAATGACAATGACCCCTTGCATCTCCTTCCTAGGGGACAGAGGGAAACATACGATGGCAAGGGCACAGCCGTTGTCACTCATTTCAGTATGTTACTGTACACCGGTACTTAATCGGTGGGACATCTTTTCTGTTTTCCCCTTTCATACCCAAATCTTCAGCTGTTTTTAGCATCTTTTCATTGGCTCCAGTTAAATCACTGGTTTACAGCAGCCCATCTGCTCTAACACTTGCTGTTTTTATTTAGGAAGAATGACTGCAAAGGATCAAAAGCAGCACATTTTACTGAAATACTCTTTATATTTTGCTTTTCTTAGATGTCCTTTCTGAATCTGCTTATAGCAAGTTTTAATCCTGTCCCCATTGTGAGTACTCATCATTTTAACCACAAACAATTTGAACATACCTGGCTTGGCAGAGAGTGACTGCCGGATACCTGAAAAGTGGGGTTCAGCACAAACACGTCACCTTCCATGATCACTTCAGCTACAGCCACTGTCAACTTTTGTCCGCTCTGAGGTTGTTACTTGAAGGGCATCTGTACAGAAGCAGAGTCATGCCAGAGCCCTCTGACTTGTAGCCCAGATTCTTGAGCTCCTAACCTGTATTTATGATTGTCTTCTCCATTTTACACAAAATACAATGTGCAGGTAGTTTTTCTGTGTGCTGTGCCTTCAGTAACATTGCCTCAAAGCACTTGTCTTCCATGTCTTGGAGCCCTTGTCTGTTTGATACCATAAGCAGATGACCATTTACTATTTTTTTCAATCATCCCACAAACATGAGGGCTGCCTCAGGAGGAGACCACCTTGCAACTTAGATCAGTTATGTCATTTTTTCCTGGCTTTTTACTAGTGTCCTGAGTTGCATTCAGTCAATAAACATATTTTCTTCTACTATTAAGTAGTAAAAAAAGCCCAAGTGTCAGCCAGGTGCATAACCATCAATTAAGAAATGCAGCTGCTTACCACTGCCAGGTTTCAAAGGAAGTGGTAAAAAGAACATCTATTGCTTCTACTAAGAAGGCAAGAAAACATACACACAGTATGTGTATGAAAGAGATGGGCACAGCCAGCAGTTGTCATGAGGCAATGATGGCAGCTGTAGTCACCACACGGCTGCTTCTGAAAATGGGCTGATTTGCAGAAGCTTGACCACTCTATAGTTTACTACTCTACAATGAATGTTCTCCTGGCTGTTCCACTTTTTCCTTCTCCATCTCAGTATGTTATGCCTCCTGACGCAAAGCCTGGCCGAGCGCTATCACAGGAAGCCTGGTAACTGGCAGATGGTTTTGAAACATGACAAATAAACCAGCAATGTTTTTCACCACCAGTAACCAAGGTGGTTGTCACTCTCTAAAGGCTTTTCTTGGTCCTAATTCTTGGTTTCAATTTTCAGCCTAATTTTGCTCTTTTGTACGCTGTCTTATTTACAGAACAGGCAGGTTGGATGGTTTGTGTAGTTTTATTTCTATTGACGAGGGCTAGTCCAATGTATAATGCTGTAATTAATACATTTTATGACTTACCCAGTTGCTAGTAAGTGCCTATGTCTGACATAAAGCATTATTTTCTTCTAATTTTCTATAAATATTTCAGGTATCCCTTCCAAGTTGCATTGAGCGGAGTACAGCTATTTCAAGGGTCTGGGTGGCTGCCAGACCTTTAGAACTAGTCTATCTTTTAAGTATGTGAAGGTGTTTCCAGGCAGCTTACGCCATATTTCTGCACACACCACATCACAGGGTAGGAGAAGCAGCTGGAGGTTGCTCACCGCACAACACCCTCCCCCAACACAGTCACCCACAGTACCTCTGTTCTGGAAGACGGAAACAGAATGGCTGTAACAGCAGTCCTATTCTTAGTAAATCTGCATTTCAGTTTCTTCGTTTCACAGTACAGACACTGTTTGATCCCTATTGCTCATTCTGTCACATGCCAGAGGACAGAGATAGTTTCCAGTAGATCTGCTGCCTCCTCTCACAGTCAAGAGTACTTCCAACTTTTTCTCTGGATGGTTTTATACTTGGCTAAGTCTCTGTGTTTTATTTAAGAGATAATAACATAATTTAATGGCAAAACTGTAGCAGACTCATATACTTAAAGAACAGCTTCCAGATTATGGGAGACTGTAAGCATCCTTATCACATCCTTCATGGCCCATTGTGTGTGACCTGCCTTTTGCAATCCCTAACAAACAGGATTAAATCTCTTGTCACGTGATGCCCCATGGGAAGCCTTGGTTCCAGCTGACTCACAGACAAAGAGGTTTGTGAAAGTAGGTATTCCAGCATTACAAGTTTAATGGTACATGAAGTGTTTGTATAAAAAATACTTTGGACTACATGTCTGACATCACTGTATTCCATACAGATGCTTCCTCAGATATGCTAGTTGTTCACCTTTTGTTGACAGAACCATAGAATTCCATTCGAAATGAGGAATCTGTAGAACAGAATCATACAAACCGAGTGTTAACATTGTCTGGTATACACCACATACCATCTTACAGCAAAGAAAATGCTCTCTGATAGCTGTTGTTCTCCACTTGAAGATATTCTATCACCTGTGTCCTTCTAAAAGCTAGGCTTACTCTAGTACTGAAAAGATTAATTTCTCAATGTGAGACTCTTCTTTGTGTAAGTACAGTAAGTTTGCTTCCAAAAAGCAGCATAGTTGCAGAGATGTAAAGCAGATGCCCACGTGATACAGGCTATTACAACTCCGTTACACCATCTCCCACCTTTTGAAGCCCAAATTGAGAGAAAAATCCCAGGTCACTATAGTTTGCAATGTTAATGTATCAAACTGGAATGGTGTATCAGTAGCATAACGTTTACTGTCAGGGCAAAATGAGAAATTATGTTTATGCTGTTAAGAAAAAAAACAAACAAGCTTAAAGAGAGATTCTAGCTAAAATTAGAGTAGGTGAGTAATTATATATGCAGGAGAATCTGCATTCATGAGCCTCCATTAACCAAATGTTTCTGTGCTGGTGGCTGTGAGTTATCTCTGGCCACTAGTCTTCCCTGTCACAGCACTATCACTGCAGCAGACAGACAGCATCCATATCCCATCTTGCAGCTGCCCTAACTGTCTCCCTGTCGCTCAAGGAGGGTACGTTCAATCTTTTTCTAGTGTAGAAAGCTTGGGTGAATTGAACTGAAACTCTTGTTTCACCTTTTCTCCTCTACTCAGGCTATGTCGAGATTGCTAGTTTGCCTGCTGTAAGGTAAGACTGAGACCTTTTTACTTCAGTTTTGCTGCAGTCACTTTCCGAGAAGGTACAAGTTCTATGAAGTCCTTACACTATCTTGAGAACAGCTTGGAATTTCCCCCCTAAATAAAAAAATTGCTCCCATCCAGCAGGTGCATTTTAACTATTAAACTGTCTTTAAATCTGTTGCAAGGAAATCTATCGATCTGCACTATGGATACACCTCAGAAAGGACGTAAAATACTGCTGACTGCTCACCTGAACTACCCGGTACCCCAGCATTTCCAGGTGTCGTTTTTTCAGTGCAGTTTCTCCTTTCGGGTGACGTGAATTTTTGCTAAAAGCTTTTGAATCAAGAAATTCCAAAGCAATTCTGCAAACAATAAAAATGTACGTTTACTTTCAGGTTGTATCTGAATAGCAAGAAGTGGTATTTCTAGTTCAGTATTGACAGCTGCATCAAGACAATTAGATAAACCTAACAATTCATAGAAAAACAAAATTAAACTACCTGAAACTAGACAAAACATCTTCCTATTTATCTAGATACCTGATCTTCACATGATTTAGAAAAAGCATTTCCTCCCTGCATCTATTTTTGTTCAAATGGCAAAAACAGCTAAGCAGCATTTTCAAGGCTTACATCTGAAGAAGTGGGAGGAAAACAGTGTTCCAATCTCATGAAACACATTTCAAGCATGCCCTGTCTGCCCTAGTGAACTGGGTCGGGCTGGGATGGAGTTACTTTTCTTCATAGCAGCCTGTATGGTGCTGTGGTTTGGATCTGTGACCAAAACAGTGTTGATAACACACCAATATTTTGGCTTTTGCTGAAGACTGCTTGCACAGCATCAAAGCCTTCTCTGTTTATCACTCTGCACCCAGAGTGTATAGGCTGAAGAGGTTAGGAGGGGACGCAGCTGGAACCTCAACTAACCAAAGCAATATTCCACACCATCTAACATCATGCTCAGCAATAAAATGAGCGGAGTTTTCCCAACGCAGTCATTGCTCCAGCATTGGTCTGCTGGTGGTGAGTGACTGCATTTGCATGAATTGTTTTCTTTTCCCTTTTTGTTTATTTTTCCTTCTTCTTTCTTCTCTTCATTTATTAAACTGTTTTAATTGCAACCCAGGAGTTTTTTTCCTTGCTTTTACCCTCCAGATTGTCTCGCCCATCACACTGCAGAGGAGTGAGTGAATGACTTGATGTCTGGGGTCAACCCACCACACCTAGGAAAGCTAAACCTTATAAGGCTTTGGAAAAAGGAACAGAAAAAATAAATAGCCTAAACCCCCTAAATAGAGGTTGTGACAACTGTTTAGGACATAAGCATCAAAAACCTGTTCTAAACTTGATCTAGACTTGGAAGCGCTAATGTGCAAGAAATCGATGTACTAACCTCTGAGCTCCTGGTGGCAGAGCCTGTCTCCCTTCGTCTTTGATGTCATGTCTCAAGTGTATTCCCTCCACATCATCCAAAGGTATATTCTGAGCCATATAGGAAAGAGGCTTTTTATTTTCATCCAGAATGCACTCAAAATCTGTGAGAAAACACAACAAACCTTTTTACTGGAAAAAATAAAAAGTGGAAGAACTTGATCTGTACAGTGTTTACTTCTAAAAAAACTAAGTGATAACCATAATGAGGGATACCCAACATCACTTATATTACACAGAACTTTTTAGAAACTGTATTTTATACAGCAATTTCTTCTTTGCAGTATCTTGTGGCCACAGGACCAGGGGCTTCCTAATCTTGGTGATAATAGTGATGTTGGAGGTCTCCATAGCAATCCTTAGAGGATTAACTTCTCACCTATTTCATAGTAGTACGGTGTGAGAACAGATATTCTTGCATAATTGCTCCCTCCCAAGATCTCTGTCAGCATTCTGTGAACATGCTGTCGCAGCGGATTTCTTCGGCTACTGCCTACAAAGACAAAATAAAGAATTCATACATCAAAACCGCCACAGCCAGAGTTTTGCAAATAGCACTTTGTGACACTGTATTTTTGACAGCCAGCCTACTGAATTAAAGCTTTTCCACAGAACCCTGGTATTATTCCATCATAATTCAGAGACCATGCGATCATCTTTTGGGTGGAAAGTGGCAGGTGCCTATAAAGCACAAATTTCACATCCAGACTTTCCATCCCAGGATTTTTCCCATTGACATACCACAAACACTTTAGCTTCAGGTTTTGCCTGTTGGATTTTGTTTGTTTTTAATTGTGCTTAGACAGTTATTTAAGTATTTACTTATTTTGCATCTACCACAGGCACACCCCACTGTCTGTCACTTCTCTGTCTGTTGCAGACTGTTTAATAGCTTGCTCCATTAAACATCTTCAGTCTCAGAGATAAAACAGCCGAGTTCAATGGACAGCAAAGCAGATCTCCCCCAGGAGAATTAGTGGAGGAGATACTGAGTTTGCATCAGCTGGATTTTCTGAACTGATCCCTATTCTGAAACATCTCAGCCACTACACTGGACCACTATCCTAATTCTCCGCCTCTCATCCTTGATGGATCTTGATTCTTCTGAGGAAGATGACAGCAATCAGTTCAAAAGGAGGCAGTAAAAATGCTCCCCTTGAAAAATTTAAGTCAAACGTCCAGTCTTGTAAGTGAAGCAGGGATCAAAGTGACTCACTTCCTCCAGCAGACAATCCTAATGATCCTCTTCCTGCCTCTCCATCCTCCATGACATATGCACTGTTTCCGTGTATTTAAATTTTATTTCTTATGTAGAAATATCCCTTCTCTTACATTAATTCTCACAGGGAAAACTGCTTTGCTATCTGTCACACTGCTAAGCGGTTGCACTTTTCAAGAACACATCCTCAGCAGATAATGGGGTGCGCCTTTCTGAGCTTCCATTGTGTGCTAGTGTCAATATGACAGTTTTAGTAGAAGCATCTAGCAGACTGTTGAAAATAGACTATTACTAGTAACAAGGGCAGCTTTTCCTCTCCTAAATTACTTACTGTTACGGAAGACACGCTGGCAGTAGTGCTCATGAAACCAAGGGATGTGAAACTCTGGGCATTCCAGACAGACTGCTCTGTTCAATTTCATGAGGCGGGAGCGGACCCTCTGCTTTACGGTATCAGGCAGGACTGAGTAAACAAAATAAAAAGATGTGAACTGAACACAAAACACACTGAACTAAATGGCTAACTCTGAATTCTTTACTAGAGATGCAAATATCTGTACACTACGGCACTTATAAAATTCATGCTGCAGAATCTTAGAAAGGTTCTCAAAATCCCTGAAGAAAAAATGAAAAATAACAGTTTTGCTCAGTATGAAGAACAATGACAGGACAGATGAAAGCAGCAATTTAAACTCTCTTCTGTCATTTGTCTTTTAATGAAGTGATTGAAGGCAAAATGGCAACGGTACATTGATAGTAAACACCATACTGGTAGAGAGGAAGGAAACAGTCAAACAAACACTCAGCCTTTTAGAGAAAAGAGACTGGTGGGACTCTTTTCTTGCAGACAAGAATACCGCATTATTTCTTGAGCTTTGTGACTATTTCTAGTAATAAATACTGCACTCAGGTAATTTTATTTAAATTAAATACTGAGTGCAATAAGTTGACTATAAAATTTGGTTTAAATGAGCTTCTCTCATCTGCAGTAGAAGTCTGTACTTTTAAAACAAAGCAAATTTTTCGTTCATTCCTTCCCTTTTAGCACGCAAATAGTGACTGGATTATACAGAGGGGTCTTTCCAGAAAACGGAATTGTTTAAAGAGTAATTCTACTTCTCAAGTCATAATAGGTCCACAATTTCATTTTATGCCAAATGCTACATAATCAGATTCAAAATAGAGCTAAGTATTTACCTTCAAGTTGCGCATCCAGTTTGCTTAGGAAAGAAATATTAAATATTCCCTTTATCAAAACTGGAGGAAAATACCCAGCCACTGCCAAAACATGACCAAGCAGCACCAGGTGGTGAGTTTCAAAACAACCTTTAAAAACCAAACAGAGATTCATATTAACACATGTCATAAAG
Organism: Charadrius vociferus; assembly: GCF_000708025.1. Taxonomy (NCBI): domain Eukaryota; kingdom Metazoa; phylum Chordata; class Aves; order Charadriiformes; family Charadriidae; genus Charadrius; species Charadrius vociferus. The sequence continues at coordinate 3,793,801 of NW_009646928.1, read as the reverse complement.
TTGAAAGGATTTGCAATGCCCTCCCAAATCATCCAAGTTTCTCTCTTAACGTACTAAATGAACACACACGCAGATTAAGGACTACCTCTGCTAACTGCACCAAGGCATAAGGTAACTCTTGCCAGGTCCTTGCAGGAGGAAATTAGTTAGCCTTAAAAAAGGTAACACCACAATATTTCCGTAGCCATCAAATTTTCACAGTTCTGTGAGGATGTATCATCAATCAAAAAAAAAAAAATATATCTTTACACGTTTCCTCTACAACTTAGCCATTTCTTGATGATGAATCACAAAATATATCCTGTCCCCACATAATGATTCCTTGGGGAATGCCACAATTCTATCCAGTAGCAGCACTGAAAATTAATCAGAATTTTCACTTGCTTTTTACTACGCTCAAATTACCTTGCTAGTTCCTCATCAAGAATAATTTTTAAAGGGTGAAATGAAGCTAGAAAACCCAACATAAGCATACATTGAATCTTTGTTGTGGTTTAACCCCAGTAGGCAGACACTTTGCTTAAAAAAATGCCACTTTTATTCAGTACAAATAATATCTTCCAACCCATTTATTTGGTATCAGAATATTTTTGTCTAATGCACTTACTCAAGTTGGAAGTAAGATGTTGGATACAAGTTTCAAAGAACTTTTCATTTGCAGGAGGGTCATAATTCATAGCAGAGAAAAGGAGGAGAATAAAATAGATTTCAAAGGGGTGGATCTGGAAAAAAAAAGACATTCTAAATTAAGTCACTGCAAAATATCCTAATATTGCCCAACAATAAAAAAGGGGTTTATAATTCATTCAGAATTGGGAGATTTAAGACTAGATGACCTGTTTTCTAATTACTTTTTTTGGTCAACTTTTCCTGAAGAAAAATATTAAAAAAAAAATCATGCAGAAATCATTAAAATTGCAGCCATGGCTAAGAATTACGATCTATTTTATGTAGATGATCCAAGTGTTTCCGTATACTTAGACTTTAAGAAACTTTTAAAAAGGTTTCCCATTAAATGCTCTTAAAGAAACTAAACTGTCATAGAATAAAATCAAAGAGTTACATAAATATCAGACTGAGAAGGAGAAAAAAAAAAATAAATAGAGAGATAGCAAGAAAACACAGTAATTTTGACCAAAAAGACAGGCTACTGGGGAAATCCCCACATGAATGAATAATGTAGAAACATACACTATGTGATGTGACTATTTGTAAAGAGGTTAAAAAAAAATATTTAAGAAGGTCAAATGTAAAGCTGAATGCAAAGGATTATGGTTGACCTAAGACTGACTGGACAACAAAATAAGGAAGGAAAATCAAAGAGAAGAGCAAAATAATATCCATGGAAGCAAAACAGCTTTGATTGAACACAGAAAAAGATGAACTCTTACAAACGCTGTAGACTGTGCTCTGAAACACATTAACTACTAACCTGTCCTTTCTTACTCAATAACTAACACAGTAGATAGAAACAAAATCTGTAATACCTTGTCTATATTTTCAACAGTCACAGAAGCTATTTTGTCAAGTAATGAAGGACAACGGTGGTTTGTTTTCATGAGAAAGAGAGACAACTGTAATACATTTGCCCATGTTATTTGGTCTATCAAGCGTTGGCATGTGGCCATAGTTTCTTCATTGAGGACTTCTTCAAACCATTCTCCATTCACATACACAAGTTCTTCCAACAGCAGATTTAAGTTGTTGGCTTTCTGAAGCCTCTCAAATCCATAGTCATTTAGTTTTTGAAGAAGCTTTACGCATAGCTCAGAACTGTTTTGCCATTGCAACCGGTCATAATGATTCCATTTGACAAGAGCTGTAGCAATGCAATTCAAATGATGGAGCCTGCATTGAGGCAGAACTGCTGCTGCTTTGTTTATAATGATTTCCTCCACTTGAAAGGAAGGAAGCATAGCCAGAACACGAATTATTGCAGCAGTTTCAGCAGGTATGACATTAGATTTTAAAAAACTGGAAGAGAGATACAGAAACAAACCATCAGTACTGACAAAGCCCAAATGTTAAAAAAAAACAAATAAATTACATGCATGAAAATTCTATTTTAGAAGTCAAAAGCTGCACACCAAATATAAAATAAGTAGAATATTAATGACATGGTAGAAATTCACACACACCACCGTCTTTTTCTCATTGAGATTAACTTCTTCCTTCTCATTTATTCAAAATTGCAATCAGGAAGAAAAAAGTGAGCATCTCAGTCAGCTGGTGAGGCTTCAAGTGTTACTGAAAAACACAGAAGTCCTTCGTAAGGACAGAAGATCCACCTTTGTTAACAGAGTCTGTAGGTTTCTGGACCTGGATAATTTATGTGATTTCTGTCCTGGGGAGCACCAGGTTCTAAGGTGCCTGAGCAACATGAAGGCATCAGACATAAACACACACACAGCCAGGGCACTGCATTCCTATAGAGGCTGAGAAGTGGAAGCAACAATGGCAAATCTCTTCTCCCGTGGTTCCAGAAACAGTTTCCCTTTGTACATTGCAACTGTACGAGCCTGAGCACTGACTAGACAGTTCTTCAATCAAAAGAAGAGTACTTGTGCTTCACACTTTCCCATGACATTCTTACTGAATGTTTTTCATTACTTGTTCATCCGAACATCAAAGACAACATTAATACCTACTCTTCCTATAAAGTACCAATCAAAATTTCCTGTTCACTGTCATTATATTGCAGTGGCCAAGGGGCAAAAAAAATATCTGTTTTTAAAAGATATTTTGTCTATTAGCAGATACTGTTGGGTCTACAATCAAGACAATATCCACCTCCTATCCTTTGATTTACATGTTTAATAGACTCAAATACTTTTAACAGTTTGTTTTCATATTTTCTGGAAACAAAACAATTTTAACATCTTCACTTGTTATTTAAAATATTAAGTAGGCAACTGTTTAATACTTAAATAGCTACATTTCCAAGAATACACACTTACCCGAATAGTAACATTTTTAGTTTGGCAAATAGCTCCAGATTGTGGCAACGCAACACCACCAAGTCCTGTGTTAACTTTACCAACTGTAGTACATGATAGCTATCCAAGTGTTTGTGCAGAACTGAAGCCATTCTGAACTCAAAGAGAAAAAAAATGACGTGGTATTATGCTAATACAGAAGATACTGCAAGATCCAACATCCCACATGAAGAAGGGAAGTCCTGTGGTGCACAGTACCTAGGTGGAGGGCTGCACACACCTGCACTCCTCTCCACCCCAGTTCTTACAGTGGACACAGCAGCCTCTCTCCACTTAGTGAATTGTAAAATTAAAGCTCTCATCACAGCAAAACAGCTACTTCACTCTAGCAATTTCTGTTGCAGATTCTATAGTCAGTTAAATTTGGAGTGGACCAAGAACGGGATAAACTAGAACAGCATTGCCAGCTTCAGCACCACTGTACTCACTTATGTAACAGTGGTTGCTACAGCTATGTTGGTCTAAAGCTGCAAGAGGGAGCTAGATCTGCAGAGAAAGATACCTCAAGACCTTCTTTAGGCAGTGAGATTCAAGGAGAAAAAGTATGGATTCACCTGCTCCTCCCTTTAATACCACTGTGCTCCACAATACTACTTGTCCTTTTTCTTCAAAGGATCTATTTGGTTCATACAACTACATTCAATCCAGTTATTGCTCACAACCTGCACTTAACTTGCCTGCATCTGTGACATATCTGATGCTGCATCTTCTGTGCCCAGAACCTCAACTGCTTTTCCCTTCATTATATGGAAGATATTACCTCTCCCTATAAACAACATCCAGTTTACGACTGCAGAAAATGTGGCCCAGGTTCTTAAAGACGTAAGACTTAATAGTTCAAAGTAGGGCACAATGACTTTTTCAGAAAATTTATATCAATAACAGGATCTCCTAGACAGGACACATTCTCTACAACTTATTATATTCTTATTTGTCTCACCAGTTTATGATAATTGTTAGAGGCAAAGTTTACTCAAATAGGATCACATATTTGTAAATAAGCCAAAATTTACATTACATTAACTTTTTAGGGTAGAAATGCCCTTCCACAAAATTTCTAAATTGCCTCAATTACTTCTGAGTCAAACTGTGATATTTTAAAATCTGTAATAGCTTATAATATATAGTGTATATGCATTTGTACGCAAGTGACACTCTCCACTCTCAACTTGGTGGATATTATATAGTTTTCCATACTAAAGTAGTTTACCTAGAGAATACAACTTCTTAGTAGTATCAAAACAATTACTTTTTAAGTAGATGAGAATTTCTGCATTTCATTTTCTGCATCGTCTTCAGTATTACCAATACTTGGTGACTGCTAAATTCTTCTGCCATGTGCACTGCAGTTACTAGCAACCTAAAGAGGAAAACAAATTATGTATTTTCCAGTGAAAAACAGTTGAAAACCTCCAGCAAACATTGCAGCCATTTTCGATGTCTAGAAGGGAAAGAACCAATAGACTACTTCAGAAAACACAGGAAAACAAATTTCCCTGAACTAGAGACCTTTGTTCTGTGGACGCTTTTTCTAAACAGCTGGCACAGTATGGCACAGGTAAAGAGATACGAGCGTGTTAGATCAGTAAACCAGAAAGTCCAACAATTCTGAAAGTAGACAAGAAGTAGGGAAGGAGCTCTAAGACACTAAACAATTCACAACCAATCAGGAAGCTACAGGTAACAGATTCAAAAGTGAGTTGAACTGGTTCTGAGGCAAATAAAGGCAAAGACTTTTTCTAACTCACTCTGATTTTTACCAAAGATAAAATAAATTTAAAAAAATAAATCTAGGAAAAGCCTTTGGAACTGAGACAGTTACGGCAAAACCAACACAGGCTTGCACTTTATCCAGATCTCAGAACAGACACAAACATTCATGAAGAAAAGTCTGAAAATATGACTAATTGTAATTAATACAGCAAATTCTGCCTAAAACTGCAGACTTTGAGAGACCCATGACTAATACCACCCCCAAATAGGATTCTGTAGCACAAGAAAAGCAGGCAGAAGAAAGTCTGCCACACAATAATATGCTCTAATTGCTAAATAAATGCTGAAGTGTTCCCTGCTGATGACCTTTCACATAGAATAAGATGTACAGCAAACTGGGATAAGACAAGACTCAGGCTGTTTCAGCTACTGCCAGTCTTAAAAAGGAAAAAAGCAACACATACCGCTGCATATATTTCTCAGGAGCAAGACAGAAAGTTTTTTATTACCATCTACTGTGAAAGCACGGCTGTAGTCTAAGACCAAGCTACAAGATGGCCTCGCATAATGGCATTCACGTACCCTTTGATTACTGGATGGAGCTTTCTACGCAACTGTTTTGAGACAAACTGCTATGACAGTGTTTCCATAATGAAATAATACATTGCTACAAAGTTACAAGTAGGAAACCTAACACTCACCTCAGGGATAGGCTCAGAAATTCCTCCAAACACCAGTACATTTTTATTTTCTGTGCAAGACTATCTATATATCATAAATAAGACAAAATTGTTAATAAACTTACCTTTCTCTTACCTTGGATCCTGCCATAGGCCCAAGAGTAAAAAATAATTTTGCAAAGGTTTCAGGATCATGATAATCATCTATAGTTTCAGACAGCAACTGTTTAGCAACCAAGCGGAATTCAGCATTGTCAAAACCCAGATGCTCATACAGTCCAAAAATAAGACTAATACTGTGTATATCAAGACAGGAGGCACTTTTAAGGAAAATCTTGTTGCATTTTTCTACCAATGGATGATATCTCAGTTTAACATTTTGAAGAAACTGTAGTATTCTTCTGGCATAGTTGAAGTGGACTTCATCCTTTTCTTCCAAGAGCTGTTCAGCCTTGTGTAGTAATCGATCTCGAAAACTCTGTGAGATAACATCAGATATGCTGATCATCAAAACCGACAAGATCCTACAAAATTCAAAAGATTGCACACTTACACATTGAACGTGGTAAGTAATACATTTTAGATTTCTTAAATAAACTATGCAAATAAAGGAACGTTAGTCAGGGTGTTGCTGACTTCTGCGTAAAAAGGAATTTTAAATCTAATGCAGAAAAAACAGATGAGCAAAACCCGTTTCTCCTACTAAAGCCAGGATTCTGCTTTCAGTGAATTTCTGAAACGACTGGGATTTTTCAGCCATCTTTTACAAAGCTGCATGCAATGAAAGCGTTTGCCTAAGGCAACACCCTGACTTGCCTGATTCAAATTTGCAAAAAGATATTTAATGTTCAATGGAAACGAAAGAAACCCAAACAATTCACAAGTGACAGAATAGGGAGAAGAGTCATTGTCACTCCTAAAGAAAGAATCCTTTCCTAAGGGAATAAAACTTACAACCACAGGGAGAGCTAGTTCTGTAAAGAAATGCAGTCCCATTCAATGAGTTTCATAAGCAGGCTCCTCACGTCCACAAAAATAAGTGTTGGGACGGCTGGTGCTATATAAAGCAGAAAAAGGGAAGAGCAGCCTTTGCTATAATGGCCCAGGGGGAACAGAGGCAAGAAAAAGAAGCTTGGACTTTTTTGACTAGGGTCACGCTTTAAGTAATGTTAATATTAGGGTAATGCACTAGACATGCTAGCAAGAGAATTGATTAATTCAGCTTGACCAAAAAACAGAAAGCTCTGAAGATAAGTAAAAGTAACATTGCTTTAAGACTCCTTATTGCTATTCACAATAGTAAACTAAAGCCATGTTATATTAGAGAAATTATCAATCTCAAGGAAGAGCTTGCCTCTCTCAAATCTCAAGCACCTAAATTCTCAAAAAAGACCATGTAAGATTTAGAACTGGGATAAAGCAATACCTGCTGGTTTGCCACCGTATGTAGAACATTAGTTTTAATTAAATGTTTAAATTGGTTATAAAGAAATTCTTTACAACATCATTGGGAAAATGAATTGACCTAAGCAAACCTGTCCATGAAAATCAATGCACTAATACAAATCACCTCTTTCCCACAAACCCCAAACTGAAGAAACGCAACCTCCAGTTGAGAAAAAGGGAAAGCATTCAGCAAAGGCAGCCCAGTAATTGTGACATATTGCTTCTCCTGCTATTTAATTTCATTCTGACACTTACCTTATATCCTGTATAGAGTCCAGTTTCATGTCCACAATATGAGCTACTTTGCCAATTGCAGGACTGAAATATCTGCGTTGCTTGTGTAAACACAGTGCGAATTTAGACAGAGCTGGCAGACTAAGCCTGTCAAGACAAAGACAGACAGAATATTTACCTTTTATTTCTAGTAAGTAACTAAAGACAAAAATCTACTTCAACAAATATACAAAAGACAAGCTTATATCCAAAGTATAGAACAAAGAAACAAAACATCTACAAACAAAACCAAAACATCAACATTTCCAATTTGATCACCTATAGTGATTCCTTGCACTTAGCCAAAACACCTAGATAGCTTATATCAACGCACACTGTGCATACGGAGCTCTACAAAAAAATCAGAAGTCCTTCATTTAACCAGATCACTGTAAGAAATCTGTAAAGATCACATTCTCAACCAATGGTGTGAAATAGCTAAAAGGAATGTGTGCAATTTATTACCCGAATGTCATTTTATGTTCACGCTACACTGAATTTATTTAATTGTCAAGATGCCCCAGGTGTTAAGCTGGGAGAGGCAATTCTGTGATGCTGGTGCCAAGACTGACACTAGCTTCTGCCATTAACCTGAGATTAAAGAATGAAAATTACAATATATAAAAAAAAGACCACCACAAAGTAAGTCAAAACAACCCAACAAAGAACAACAAAAAAAACGAACAAAGGGAAAATGTTGATGTTTTAACACAAAAAGTTTTTACTAAAATTGAGATAAGCAGGGTTCTAACAACCTTTCAAGAGTTGGACAGCAAGCTCTAAGATAAAACTGTAAATACTTTGAACACGTAAACCTACACAGACAATGTATTTAAAAATCTTAATTGTCAGTCCCTGTTTTTGTAGTATCTGAATCTCTCAAGCATTTGTGTACCAAAGTCCATCAATACTCAAAACCTCCATATGTGTAAAGATAATTTCCAAAACCTTCAAAAATACAATTGTCATTTAAAATACTCACATAACGCTCAAAACATCTCATAAATACTTTTTGAGAACTCTGTGTAGCCTCACATGAAGCAAACCACGCTTGCAACTTTTCACAAAGCATAGTCGTAAAGTACTTGCCTTTCTAATCTTTTCCATGCTTCTGTAACAAGCACTTCTGCTAGAGAATCGTGGTCTTCAACATTGAGCCTTCAGAAGAAAGACATAATAGTTTGAAGTTTGCTTCAAAAGTTATAAAAAATAAGACACAAGTCCTTTCATTATTTATCATGGTTCACGTTGCTATTGCTCCCTCCATTCAAACAGATTATAAACATCTGTGCATTAATAACCACAACTCCATTTACTGGGAGTGCAAAACAGATCAGTTGTGCCTGCATCTCAAAAACTGAGGCACAACATTAAGTTGTCTGTATCACACAGAGTACAGAAGCTGGGACAGGGCAGTATCCTAGTCTCCATATATGATGGCTTTGTAGTCAAAATTCCATCTCTTTTTATTACTGTCCTGGTTTGAGCAACACAGGACTAATTTCTCTTCTAATGCTTGGGAAAACTGCACTTTTAGAAGACTAGTGTCTGAATTGTGAAAATATTTACTTTATAGCCAGCTATGGTATGTGGGTTTCAAGGTCTCAGTGTTTTCGAGCTAGCCAGGGGCAGGATGAGGAGGAACGAGACCCGGGCACTTGACCCAAGCTGGCCAACAGGGTTGTTTCATACTATGAATGTCACATTCAAATTAGAAATTTTGCTGAGGAGTTATCTCTTTTCCTTGATGGCTGCAATCCTGAGAAATTCTTGCCCCGGTGCCAGACTGCTGAGGTCTTCCCTTCCTTCTGAAGCCGTAGCACTTGCAGTGTCCGACATTTGCTGTCCACTGCTGGGAGTGCACAGCTTCCTACTGATAGAATTGGCGAAGTATAACCCTCGTATATTTTATATTGGTATCAGGATCAATATTGGTTCTTTAGTGTTACTAATGTTAATTGTTTAGTCTTATTAGATTCAATCTGTTTATATTTCAACGGTCAGTTTTCCTTGTTTTTTCCCCAGTTGGCCTTCCTGGGTCTGGAGGTGTCATCGGGTGATAGAATAATTGTCTAAACGACAATAAATTGTTGTGGGTTCTTCAAACCATAACAATTACCTAATACAAAATGTACAGATGCGGAATTCAACATAATGCTGCTTACCTCAAAATACTATACAGGGTGTCCACTATGGCCTCATCTTCCATGTGTTCCACCTTGTTTTCTGCCAAAATGCAAAGAGCAAGAAACTGGGAGTGATTTCTTATATATTCATTAGTCCTTAAGAGAAGCGGCCTCTTCTTTTGCAGTTGCCACAGCATGTTCAGTGCAATTCCCACATGTTTTTCAGAAAGCCTGGCCTTGTTCCTTCCAATGAGGCTGAACACTTCATCTTCATGGGTGCAGCTATTTATCTGGCTCAAAAGCAGGTCACTACTCAGAGTCCGAGCTTGGTAATGTCTCAGCGTAAACAAGCAAACCTGCCTCAAACAAAGCATTTTGCTATGCCTACCAGCTATCTTTAAAGTGTCCAGAAAGATTCTTCTTTCAATTTTCACAGTAAACCATGTTGTTACAAAGAACAAACTCAAGTATTTGAAAAACAGATCATTCTTCTTTCATCCTGTATGGATTATTAAGAATAATTCAATTCTGAGATACCTGTAATGAGACAGAATTAAAGCAGTTAAGCACAGTCATAACTACTAGCTAAAAATCAATGTCTCTAACTTTTAATGTTCTGAGTAAGGCAAGTTTGAGAAAAACCTACACCCTGTATTCTTCTCTGAGAAGCTCCCAACAACGAACACTGACATCTTCACAAGCACTAAGAAAAGTTAGTCCACTTGGTAAGTTTTCAAATTTAGAAACCAGCCTTTAAAAGGCACATGTGCTATCTATCATACTACTACTGACAAGGCAAAGCTAAGCTTTTTAACTAGCAGGTGCTGCATGATGAAGTCAAGTGAGGCTTACTGTCACTAGGCGACTCCATAATCCCAAACTGGGGTCCAGGAACTGCCAGAAAATACAACTATAGGTGGTAAAAGGAAGCCAGATGGCAAGAGCTGCTGAGCTGGCATCGTTGGATTCCTCTGGCTCTAATATGTGCACCCATCCCACAGTGATATCTAGTGCGCCCTGTCTATGAGCGTCTCCCAGAGTTTCCTTTCCACTCTGCTCTCTTTAGTATGTGGTCTGTGTCTTGTAAACACATGAAGATCTTGGTATATGGCTGCTCGTCAGGAAGGCTGACCACCTTTGTAATATAGGATATTGATCAGTCACAATGCATCAGCTGAATCACCCACTGCACAAATGAAAAGCAACCTAATTCCCCAAATTATACAGACTTATCTACTGAAATGTCGTAAGTACTAATTTGTTTTCTTAATATTTGTACTAACAACTGTGTATTCTAAAACCTACAAAATTGGTTTCAAGCTGCAGAGCACAAACCACTGGTAGTAAATGTTGTGGTACACCAAAAAAAGACCCATCAAATTCCCTTAACTCAGAGATCATGGAAAAGTCTAGAAGTCTTGCTTCAGGAGATATAATCAGTAACAACAAAAATTATCAACCTACCATACCTTCAGCAAACTCGAATGCTCCTCAACTGTAGGCATGATTCCACCAATGTAACATTATCAAGGTGATGGCAGCAGCACGCACTAGGTCTACTGAGAAAGAAAAAACCTTCTTATTTGAGCAGTCTATGTAAAGTACTGAAATCATTCCACAGAATTGCATATAACTGGATTTCTTTTGATGTCCGCACAATCAGCTTCAGGGAATAAAAAGTCGTATGACATTGTACTACACTGCTGTTGCTGACACTGGGGTAAATACAAAGAAAGCTAAAATTAAGTAATTTTTACTTATGATCTGTTATAATATGAAATATTTTCCTCCCTATGCAAAATGAAAGCATACAAAAATAAAAGGCACAAATTTTTCAGATATTATATATTAAGGACCTTTTATAATAATGATTTATTTCATAGTCCCTTTTCAGAGATTGCTTTTATTTATTCCATATGATAGTTGTCTTTACAAAGAATTTAATCCACTTCATCACTGAGAAAAGTTGTGTGACGTTATTTATTCCATGTAATCTCCATGAAAAGAATTTTTTGCTTTTATCTCTTAGTGCACAGCCACATGCTTTCAGAAGTAGCTGGGACCTCTTATGAGATTTTATAATGTGTATTAAATAAGCTAAAATACACACCAAAGGTTGGTCAAGCCACTGTTAAATCATAATCCAGTAATCTTCCACAAAATATCAAGTACTAAATTAACCATATTTACCAGACCATTTGACAATTTTTTTTACTCCACAGATTTTCCAGTTAATTAAAAATACTTTTTCTGTTCCCTTTTGCCACATGGATGGCAAATGAGATACGGCGACAATAATCAAAAGCAGAAGTGATTGACTGTTCCACCAACAGCTTCTAAGCAGAAGCTGCAACACAGAGTTATCAGAATTACTGAACTATACAAACTACCTCGTTTAAACAGAGAAAAAAAAAAAGCATTTCCCCTCTAATGACATGACAGTAAAGTAACGCTTGAAAACCAGCACAAATTTGTAACCTTTTTGTATGATCGTGTCTGGAGTCGTAGCTGCAACTGAACAGGATTTTTTTCTTAATCTTGTTTTAGAGAACTAAGACAGCATCTGACAAATACCGTTAAAGAGAATACTGATATATTTAAACTTGTTTTTAAGATTTAATGTTCTGTATTACAGAACATTACGCAAAGGCTTTTCATTAGTGTATTTTTGCCTTGCTTACTGTTCCTTTATTTTCATATGTCCATCTGATGGAAAAAATAGTTCCAATATCAATTCACACTTACTCCTCACAACACTAGCAAGTTAAGCTGCCAGAAGACAGGATAACGTAGATACCTGAAAAGAATATAAAAACTTCAGGCTCAAATAATTTCCTTGTAAGCCCAGATAACGCATCCTTTCCTCTTCTCGTGCTGCAGAGGACGCTGCATCCCCTATCCTAATGACTGGGAACCCGGATCTCTATCTAAAAGTCTGCAGGAAGTTTCCAAACATTTCTGTTTCTGGAAGGTATTCAGCAGATGCAAGTGATTTACCACAAACTTGTATGCAATTCTAAATTGTAATTAATTCCAGTATCTTATACAAAGGAAATCAATAGGAAACATTGAATATTTTAAAACTTACAAATACACGGATTTTAAATAGTAAATTTGTATCTACTTAAAGAACTATTTCTAAAGTATTCCACTTACCATGAAAAATATACACTAAAAGGACAAGAAAGTCATTAAAATCATTTCCTATATGCTTTCCAATAAGCATATTCAAGGCTCTATTACAAACTACAGTGAGCCAGCAAGTCTTCCATAAAGCAGAAAACGTGGACACCCAACACTCCCTGAGCATAAAAAGTATTAAAGACTTAAGTAACATAGTGTTCAAGAGAGCTGCTTGTGCGGTATAGGGTGTTTTTCACCGGTGTGCCAGAGCCGCCTCAGTTTTCCCGAGCCATGCCGCGGGCAGCACGACATCCCTGCCACACGGGTACCCGCAGCGGCCTACCTCCTCTCCTGCCTTCGCCCCGCACCCC
>NW_009646928.1:3778638-3780677 GCF_000708025.1 Charadrius vociferus | reverse complement strand
GAGGGCCCAGCTGCCGGTAGGCCCAAGGCGCGGCGCCGGCCGGGCGCGGGACGCGAGGTGTCCCCTGGCGCTGGGGTAAGCGAGGGCGACTGAAACGGCAAAGTCCGGCGCCCGGCTACGTTAAATAAGGAAACAAAGGGATCAGCGTCGCCTGCGCAACTTTTGGGCCCGCAAAACGCAATCTGAGAAGTCCTTAGCTTATTTTTTTCACAAGACCCTTCCTGCATTCAAGCCACAGATGGATACCGCTCGCTCCAAACAAGCGTGGGGGTCTCTGCGCCGCTGCTTGCCCTGCGTATGCCCCGAGACAGCGTTTCCCAGCAGCTGAGATGTCAGGAAACGTATGGAGAAAGGGGAAAGTCCAGCCAGTTAGACCTTCCAAAGGACATAAATAGTTTCAAGGTCATCTTGAGTATTCAGGTCATATTATTCAAACCAACGTTTATGTGAGGGGAAAAAAGGTCTTCCCTGCCTAGAAAAAGCACAAAGTTCAGGAAGGGTGAAGTTCAAGAGTTTGGCTTCAATGGATTAACGTTATTTTACATTATAATTTTTTTACGGTTTGCAAAAAAGTTTAAAAATGCATCAGTTCTGGAACGCCAATCTAACATGTTACACCATGTACATTGCTTATGTTGTATACAGATAGTTCCTGGTCATCTTGCTGGACTATTTCTCACCACAATTGATAATAACAAGGACATTTAGGTAGAATGATAACTATCTTATTTTGTTTTGAAATTCTATCTAAAATCACAACCAGGACTATTAGCATGACCAATGTTGACTAGCTTTTTTGCAGCTGTCTATCAAAGGTTTGGATTTTCGACTTTTTATCTGTGGTGGATCATGTGTATACCTCATATATTGGATGCTTATGAATATGGAACTCAAACTAATAAAATAGCCTCTGTATTATTTATTACAGATCTCTAGTGTGTTAGAAAAACAACATGTAAAATTCTTCTCTGGATTTGTAACCATTTTTCCAACTGTAAAAGTGGAACGAGGCTCCTGTACCCTTCTACTAGCAAATCCAGATCGCCGTAGTTACAGTCTACGCAGGCATGCAAGTAACAGAGGGAGACCCAAACCCTGCTGGGTGATCTCAAAGGCTGGCACTTAACCTTTTTCAAGAATTTCAGGCCTTGTGCAAACTCACTTAAGAACTCCGAGGCATCTGATCTCCCACTCTAGAGAAAAACTATGCCACGTTCATATGATGGGGACTTCTGCAAATCATACAGATTTTTCATGCACAAGATGCCAAACTTTTTACTTTTGACTTGTCCAGCACATTTGGATGAAATCAATTAATAATGCCTAAAATAAATTTTAAAAGCTAGATAAAATTACCTTAAAGTCAGACCCAAATGGGAATAAAGCAAGATGTATCAAAGCATGCTGTGCTGAAAACAATGTTGATTTACTGAACAGAAGTCCAGTCACCAGCTTCTTCTGCATTTCAGAAGTCACAGGGGTCAAACTCTCAATTTTTAATTGATTTTTTTTTCCCCCAGATATTCAGAAGGAGAAAATTTGTTTTCCTGCTTTCAACAGACTTCTCCCCAGCCGGCGACAGGCCTTCCATTACCTCCCGTTATGTATGATTACTAACCTTAATACCCACTGGTCCGAATTAAAACCCTTCCAAAGGAGGTTACGTACTCCTGTGTAGGTCTTACTTAATTTTGAAGGTGCTCACAGCTTCATTCATTGCCGTAAACTTTCACATCCCTATTTTTAAGATAAACAGAAATTGACTATCGATGGCAATACAGACATACGGGAGAAAGTTACGAGGAACTTTTTCCCATACAGTTGGTCTGAATTCCCATTTTAGCCCTCTACAACCCCTAACGACGTCTGCCAGGTACTGCTGGAGTAACCCTAATCCCCTTCAGTCCTGTTTCGGACGCCTCCTTTACCAGTCCCTCGGCCATTTTCCCTCCCACCAGGAGGGAAGGCCAGCGCCAGCGCCGCACACGTTCGCTTGAAAACCACTCCTGTACCTGCAGACGGACGGCAGAGGCCTCCTG
>NW_009646928.1:3754854-3777578 GCF_000708025.1 Charadrius vociferus | reverse complement strand
CGGAGAGGGGTCATCCCGCGCTTGCCTGAGGGGGCGCCCGGGGCATCCCAGGTGAGGGTGGCCCCCGAGAGGAAAGGGTGTGTATGGGAAGCTGCGAGCGGGGCCCGAAGGCAGGTGGGAGAAGGAGGGGTGGGTGAAGTGGCGGATGGGGCCTGGCGAGAATCGTGCCAAGGTGGTAGGGTCCGCCGGGCCGGGTATTGCCTCTCCGCGGCTTAAGGAGCCGCGGGCCGGGCACGCCGCGGGTCTGCCTGCCCGCTGCCCGCGCCCTAGTCGGCCTCTCGGGTGCTGCTCGGTGCCTGCTCGGGTGTTTGAATGAATCCTCCCTCCTCCCCTAGAAGGCGAAGTAACCGGGCTGTCTGCGTGCCACATGTTCTCCTCCCCTCTGCAGGCCTCTCTAGGGAAGTGGAGCCTACAGGACCTACCATGGCTGGCAGGAGGGTTCTCTGCCTCTCTTAAGGATTTCCTAAAACACTTCAGAGATTTTTATGAGTACTGAGTTTCAGGCTCATTTTGTTTGCAGCCACGACCAAACTATAAGTACTGTGTATATATGATTGTACTTTGAGTCATTGAGGCTTTGAAGGAGAGAGGCTTAGGAGAAAAATAAATAGTTTCTTGAAACTGGACAAAATATCTATCGTAGTGCTAAACGTTGCCTTACAATTCACTCACAATTAGAGAAGTGTCTTCCATAATGACGACAAAGAAGTCACTTTTGCTACTAGTTGCCCAATGTTTGACTAGTTAATTATATTTTAGTAATCATTTGAGACCTGTTCTAAGAGGAACATGAGACCATTTCTTGTGCATGAAGTCTGTTTTTTAAGATTATATTCTCTCAAAAGAGAATATACTTGTTTTCCATGTTTTTGTTCTGTATTGCCTGCAGAAGAGGCTGCCCTTGGGGCAGGGATAGATGTTTTCAGGTTTGATTGGTTGTTTTTTTTACTTTATCTTTTTTCCACCATTTTCTTCTACTATTCCCATTCGTTAATGTATTGGGGTCCAGCATGACTGAAATTGGTGCTACCAATTATAAAAGTATGGAAATTATGTATGATTTGTGAAGCACTAGTTTATAAAAACTTGCAGCGCTTGATTTATCAGTTTTAAAAAATTGTTTATAAATATTTGGGAAAAAGTATAGTTTACTGTATATGAAGTAGATCTGAAGGGGAACATATAAAGGATACTAACATCAATAATCTTCTGAGAATGCCCTTTGGGATTATATTTCTTATTAAGACTTCCTATTTTTCCAGTCTTCTTCTGTGCAACAGAAACATTTCTTTTTAAGTTAGCTAAGCAGTCATCAAGCTGTTATCAAAAGACTTTTTTTTTTTTTCCCCCCTTAGGATCTCAGAAAATCTGTGGATTATGAGGGAATATGAAGGGAAGAGTATGTACTGCAATGGAGGATTTTACTCTGCTGCAGCATGATGTCTCCACTACCAGTTCACTCCTCCATGCTGTGTGCTTGTAGGAGCCATCTTCCATTTGGAAGCAGAGTCAGTGAGTGCCAGAGAGCAAATCTGGCCATCTTCTAAGGAAGTGACATTTAGATAGGAGGCAGGGATGAGGCAGGGGAAGAATCTAGAGCTAAAGTCGTAGAGAAAGGAGGAGAACATGAGAATAGAAGATTATAGAACAAGCTTTTTTTGGTTATGGTTGACAAATATGGGTCGACGTTAGGAACTATTTCATACTGTTGCATGGTCTTGCCTTATTCTCATCTTTAGTACCGGGGGAAGGAAGGGATTCCACTTCTGAAATTTAGTTTGAGGATCCTAATGGGTAAATGGCTTGGAGATAACACTAGACCCTTTAAAAGATTTTTTCCCTTTAAAACAATACTAAAACTTGCCTTTTCTTAGTGTTTTGTAAGTTTTCAAATATAAATCAATGGCTTCAGGCCTATGCTAATCCACTTTCTGGTTACAAATAGTAGAATTGAAATAGCCATGTTTCTTTGCTGCCTCTGGGAGAGCAGTGAACACCAACAAAGGCACTTATTTGTGCACAGACCTGGGAGAAAACACCTGTAGTTTTTCACAAATGTTAATGGGGGGAGGGGGGGGGACACAGGACGGGACGGTGACACACACGACACACTATGAAGGTAGTTTCTGCATAAATTAGATTATAGAAGATCATGACAAACTCTTGGCAACAAAGCTTTTTACTTACTATTGAAGGGTATGGTTAGATATTTTAGTATCTTTTTCATTGTAGGTGTCTCTGTCTTAGGAAAATAAAACAAAGGCCATAATCTAGTGGGAACCTGTATTTCTGTTTAAATAATTTAAGGGAAGGTTAGTACCTTCTCAGCCGAATGTTACGTTCTCTCAGCTGAGATGTTATAATTGGGTGTGTATTCCTTATATGCTTTAGTACAAGAAGACTAAATTCATGTTAATAATTGCAAAAAAACATTCTGAAAGTCATGCAAATGAACTATGCAGTGCAGTAGTGTCAGGAGTATGCACTGCATATTTAGTCAGAACCTATCTGAGGATGGTATTTTCTTAAATCTCCCTAAGAGGATAGCAGGCTTTTGCCTCCTGTCCATGGAAGACAATGGTTGATATTGCCAGGTATCTCTTAATTTCATTTTAATTTTAGGGGAAAAAATACTATGTCAACAGTAAAAAAAAAAAAAAAAAAAAGGACTTGTAGCATTATTCTAGAGAAGGAAGCCTGATGAAAACTGGTGTCAATCGCTTTTTGCCTGCAAAAATGTTGAGAGGGTTTTTTTTGTTTGGCTTTTTCCCTCTAAATACCATTAGAAAGGGCAGTCAGGTTGAAAACCTATAACATGTGATTTCTGATGATGAGTAGAAACTCTTCCTGCATCAATTTCATAGGCCTGTGTAGAATGCAAATGTTTTCTTCTTTTCTTGTAGATGTGTTAAGTCCACCATGTTGATTGCAAAGACAGCATCCTAAACCTGAAATATGTCGTACCTTATTTGTAAATCTGCTGACAGCAAAAAAACCTGTGCTGCTGATTAGTAAAATGAAAAAAAAAAAAAAAATTTCCTTAGTTGTTACTGCTGCTAATTTGGAGTGTTTTGATGGTGAAACACAGAAGAAAAGATGGTGGTGTTTGGGGAAAATGTGAGGAAATGATGGAGATTAAAGGTTGGGCTGGTTGGATTTTTGTTGTTCACACGTTCAGTATCATCCTAACACAGCTGGAAGTTCTGGCACAGGAATGGAACTAGGAACAAAATTTCGTCTCTCCCATTTCACAATAATAAATTTGTTTCTAGTTTAATCCATACCGGAATGAACATAAAACACTTTTAGTCTATGGCTCCACCATCACTTAAAGCTGGTATGTGCTGCTGCCAAGTCTTTTCTTGGAGGGGGGAGAAAAGGGTAGTTTTTATGCAGCTAGGTGGCCACCTGTGTGAAAGCTAAACATGTGGATGTGTGAGCAATCTGTTCTGGTATCAGCCCACATTTATATTTGCTTCAAGTGACGAACCACAGCTTTAGTGAACGTGGTATATGTTCAGTATTCACTTTGTTCATTTGCATATTCTGGACTCAAAGTTTTGCTTAAAAATATATTTCTGAAGATTCCAGATGGCTATCTTTGCAATATAAATCAATGTAGTTTTGTCCTCCTGCATCTGTAGATGGCCTGAAGCAAAACGCTAGGTATGTGAATTTATGCACTTTACTGTTCACTTCATTTGGACGTTGAATGAAGATCGATGCAGAAGATAATTGTAAATTGATGCAGGGAAACAAATGCAAAGGCAAGGTCAAGGAGAAATTAAACATAGGGGAGAGTTGATAATGACAGAGGAAGTGAAGGGATGGGGGACAATATATATGTTTCTTACTGAATACATCTTTTCTCCAAATGTGTTCTGTCGTGTGCAGGGACTGAAACAAACAGGTAGTCCTATGATCTGTTCAGTGTAGATACAGCTAAAGAGTTCTTCTTCCCCTCATAAAATGAGGAAATGCTTTTTTTTTTTTTTGCTGCTTGCCATCAGCTCTTGTGAGATGTGTGACATGTACATGCTTTAGTTGGTGTGCATCTGTGAGTGCTTTTTAGCCTATCTGAGTCAAAAGGAGAGTTTATATTAAACAGCATTTTTACCAGATCCTTGCTAGCACAGCTGATTTTGAAAAAAAATTCCCCAGGATGTATTTTTAAGCATATCAACGCATATGAGTGATAATCTCTGGCATAGAGATGCTTGTGAACAGTTAGGGATGGTTATCTTTTTCCATTGGCACAGATCATTTTGAAGGAGAACAGCTGCCTGCAGCCTGGCAGTGAATTGGCCAGCTTTATCCTGCAAATATTTGAACAAAATAATGAGGCACCTGGAGGTGCGAAGGGATGTGAACCCTGACGGATACAGCTGGTGATGCATTGGTTATGGATGCAGCTGTTCTGACAAGACTAAATATTTTTGGTGTATTTGTCAATAAACGCAAATATGCTCCGAGCTGAACTGTAATTCCACTTTCAGAAATAAAGCAAACAGGATTCTTTTGTTAGATATACTGAAGTGGGTTTTTTGGTTTGTTTGGTTGGTTGGGGATTTTTTTGGCATAGTTTCTACTTGGACTTAGTAAGAGGCTCCTCAAACAGGTGGTGGTTGAGAGTGATGAATGGCTTGAACGTTTCAGGGTGGCACTTGCGTTGTTATAGTGTCTTTTCTTAAAGAGTTTTGGAAAGAAGCAGCGAGCTGAGTTCTCAGGGTTGCCCTTCTGCATAGCACATTTCTGTGTGTATCTTTTGGGTTGACTTCAAAATCATATTCCCTTCAATAGTAAAATTCAGTCAAGTTCACAATTAAAAAATACAAAGTATTGTGGGTTAAGAGTATCCACATTCTAATTGAACATAGATTTGAAGAGACAAATACGCAAGTCATGCGAGCCCTACAGTTACCAGACATATAGTACTGTTGAATTTGTAATTTTCTGACATTATTCTTGGTATTTTCAAATTGTTTTTCTTTGTTGGTTCTGTGTTTAACATTCATACCCCATATACTTGCTTTCAATACAGACAAGTTTTAATTATCAGTATATACAAGATTGTGTTTGGTATTAAATATTACATTAATAGAAATTAATAGTTTATGCGTCATTTGTAACTCAGTAGTTTTCCCTGTAACACTTCAGGAGAAGGTCTGTCTGAACTAATAACTGTGCAAAAGATACTTGAGTATATTGGAGTGGAAAAGCTTGCTTGACTTGTAGGTAGGATAAACATCACTGATGTTTTAGCCTGGTTTACTCGGCACCATCAGCTTGAGAGTTAGGTATATGTACTTGGCCTGGTGTTTGTCCAGTCAGGCTATTCATACTGACCAGTTGACGTAACTGTTGTTTAGAACCAAGTGCAGCCAGGATTTAGGGGATATTACTGGAGGATTTAGGGAAAGTGCAGGGGACATTGAGGTAACATTTAGAACACAGACTAAACTTCATTTGTTCCACTGTTCATGAGACAATGTAGAGGTAGAAAACAATGAAATTGAACAAAAGTTGGTGAGAATAGGGATTCAGGTAGAATTGCTTACTTTTTCCGTCTCTCTCCCACCTTGTTCTCTACAAAACTGAGTTAAAAATTGACCAGCATAGGTATATTGACATTTATTTTACAATTTAGCTTTAGTTGTTATCAACGTTTGAAATAAAAATTGTGCCACATATTAAGATAGTTTGCATTTATTTTGGCTGAAATACTGTATATAGATGTTAAGGCATAACTCCGCATTTCTCAAGCAGATTGCCTGTAAAGCAGGAACTTAAATCCCTCCTCACTCAAGCACTACAGCTAAATGTTTAAAGTTTTGGTACTGTCAGTCAGTTGTGGTACTACTGGTCCTTAGGTGGCTCAGTTCAGGTAAAACTATCAGTTCTACCACCAAACAATATTTATTATAGCATTTATTCTGAAAGGTCTCGTAGAAAAAAAAACATCCCCCTGCCCCTCCATGCAGGTGTATAGCCCGTTCTGCTGCTGACAGGATGAGTTGATGGCTGTTGTTTGGGCTGGGCTGGTTCTGAAGGCAGTCTGTCCCCTCCCACTCGTCTTGTCTCCCTTCCCTTGCCCACGCTGCCACCTTGCTTGTGCTGCCCCAGAGTTTGTGCAGCAGCGTGGTGAGCCGGTCAGCCTTCTGCTGACCCGACAACATCAAAGTTCTCAGCTACAGGTGTTTTCTGTCTGTCTTTCTCTGCCTGGCTGCAAAATTTGTTGCAGTAATAGAAGAGCAATGGTAATTCAGGGAGAGGAGCAAGCAGACTGAGGCAAACCTTCTGCTTTTGATGAGTCCCTGGCTTGTATGAATTAATGTATTTGTTACACAGATCAGAGGCTATCTAGTGAGATTCTGCATGTTTGCAAAGTCTTCTTATGCTAAATGTCACATGAATGATAAACTACTGAGTGGTGTTTAATTTAAATCAGTCCTGCATTGTTCTTGCAATTTTTCGCTGTGTAATCTTGGTAAAACATTAGGAGTGACACTTAGTGCAAGTAGAGAGAATATAGACTAACATGATTACAGTACTGTCTTTTGATTTCTTATAGCCTCTTGTTTGTAAGCTGAGAGTGACAGATGGTGACAATTGAATTTTTCGAGGCTGTTCTGTGGCACAGCTATGAGTGAAGCTCTAGGAGAGATGTATGCAGTACGTCAGCTAGATTTGAGTAGTGTTTTCTGGCATTAAAAATAATTAGAACTGAAAATTTGTGGATTATATTCCAAATTCTGGAAAAGGTACTCCAGTCTTACAGATCCTTTTGCCCTCATTGTTTTTTTCCTGTCTCTGAAGTAATTCAGAGAGGATGGGGCTTCAGAAAAGGAAGGTTATAATGATTGTACATAATGTTGGAAGGCCAGAGGTGCAAATAAGATTAAGACATTGCTTGTTACACAAAAATAAAGGGATTTATATACTCAAAGATATGTGAAAAGTTGCATTAAAATTCTCGATAAAGAATTGTAGAATCTTTTAAGTTGGAAAAGACCCTTAAGATCATTGAGTCAAACCATAAACCTAACACTACGAAGTTGACCAATAAACTATGTCTACATGTCTTTTAAATACCTCCAGGGATGGTGACTCAAAGGAGAAAGGCAATGACACAAAAGGAAAATAAACAATAAAAAGCTAAAATAATTTCACTTATTGTGAAAGAGCTACATATTTGGTTTTGTTTTTTGGTTTTTGTGTTGGTTTTTTTTTCCATGTAGAATAGTTTGGATCCTAATTAGAAGAGCCACTGATAACTGCAGTGACAAGAATCTAGGAAATATATTCCTAAGAAATCAAATGCTTAAGTCTTAACATGAGAATGTGTTGGTGATTTGTCAAGTTGTAACCATCATAGGTTATTTTCCACTCTTTAACCATTCTCTTTATTTGTGGCAAAAGTTGTATTTCTGAACGTATGCCTATTTGATTTGAGCAATTATTACTCACCTAGAGCAGATGAAGTTGTTAATCATCTTGGGCTGTTCACCTTTCTGTGCTCCTGGACAAGCAGTATGTTCTCTCTTGAGCAGCTGTAGTTCATGGCCCACGTAATTAATAGTAACTGAGATGAACTGAACTGAGTTGTGGACTGCAGCAGCTGATGTGTTCCTGAGAACAGGCGTGATCTGAAGGTGATAAGACTGACCAAAGGGGTGGACTGGCATGTGGAGATGGTCACTGCCTCAGCCTCTACCACTGAGCCTAAAGGAGATTGCAAATTAGTATTTTTAAACAGTTGAAAGGCAGTTGCAAAAAGTTGTTTGAGGGCACTCAAGTCGTTTGGTCTCAAAGCTGATTTTTTTTTTCTTTTTTTTTTTCCCTCTCTGATGTTTATTTTACCTAGGATATAGAATTCTAGGAGCAGACAACTTAGGTGATCTCCTGTAGCATCTGGATAGTAAGAAGACTTCAAGCTTTATTATCCTCATACCTTACAGTATCTTTTCTTTTTGTATTTCCTCATCTGAAGTATGGCACTCAATTTTAAACTTAATACTGTTGCAGAAAACATGACTAAAATCACTCATTTGGGTCTACAAAACATGAAAATTACCTAAACTACTTTGCGTTTTCTGAACCTTCAAAAATACTTACATTTGCTCCCTGGTTGTTTTTTGTTTTTTTGGAAGGTTTGCTTTTGTGCAGTTTTTGTTGTCTTTGTAAAATGTTCTGCACTGACTTATGCGTAGTTCCACTACACAAAAGGAAAAACTAAATTTTATTTTTATTACTTACAGTATTTAAACTTTTGAAGCCATGGGAGTAAAGGTCCAGAGACCTCGTTGCTTTTTTGACATAGCCATCAACAATGTACCTGGTAAGAAAATTAAAATATCCATTCAGTAACATGATATTCATATAAGATACATAAGAATAATGCAAATACCAGTTAACTTCATAATAAATATGGCTTTTTTTTTCTAGCTGGAAGAGTCGTCTTTGAACTGTTTTCAGATGTGTGTCCAAAGACATGTGAGAATTTTCGCTGCCTTTGCACAGGTTTGTAGATTTTTAATTTTATTTATGATTTTTAATTTTATTTATAATTTTTAACATAACACCGTGTTATGTCTGTTATTTTTCCTGAAAATTTCTTACATTTAAAAAGAAGTACATAAAACATTGATTCTTGGTATCTGTAGAGATTTAACTGATTTCTCATGTACTGATGTAAAGTCAAAGCAGTTGTAGCTTTGGCTTAGTATGGTGCAGGGAGTATACACTACTTAACTTTAAATACGGACACAGTAAGCTGATTTTCTGTTACTAGCATAGATATTACTGTTCACATTATATAACATCATCCAGTCTTGAAAGGTAGCCAGTAAGAGGTCAACCACGCAGATTTACTTTTTAGTCTTATGATACTTTGAAAGGTATTGCTGGTATTCATTAGTATTTTTTTCTTTTCTTCATTTTTATTTTTCTTTGATGGAGACTGGTGATTTCCACCCCTATTGAAATTCAGATTATATCTTGAACAAAATTCAAGAAGACTCTGTCCTGGAAGCATTTCCAAACAGAATTATTGTCCTGTGTCCTGCATGCTTTTGTTGAAAATGCTGACAGTTTAGCAAAACTTAAATTTATTATCACAAGAATAATTTTGTGAATACACAAATGGCATACGTGCTTTCTATCTACAGCATTTTCTGCTTCCTTTCCTTCCAGCTCTGTTGATTTTCAGGTCAAGGCTCTGAAGCTGTTAATACTGAATCACTCGGCAGTACTAATATGATCTGGATCAGGTGTGGGTGCATAATTACATTCAAGTTAGCTAGAATGCTTAGTGCACCATTTGTGATATCTGCAGGAATGTAGGTATTATCTGATCTGATATTAGGTTTACTGGCACAAAGTCAGATTATCAAAATTTATTAACAAATTTCAACCTTTTTAAGTGGCTGCAAGTATGTTATCATGTGACCGTGGCACTCTTGATCTGCTGTCAGTTGTCCAAAAGTCATGTTTATTGCGTAAAGATATTATTCCCTGCTACTGCTTTAAATTTTTTACTTGAAGTCTTCCAATAGCATTTCAGGTCAGAATCAAGCACTACTAAGTTCATACTTCGTTGCTGACATTCAAAATCAAATTCAGATGCTGAACTAGTTTGCTGCTTTAACTTATTTAAAAGTAGTGAGGAAAATATATGGGCAGAGTATTTATGATAATGATCTTCAAGAAATTTTATTTGTTTTCCTTACTCATTTTTTCAGGCAGTTTTCAAAAGTATATGCTGTCTTATTAAAACAGGGATCAACAGTTGCACGTTTCCCTGGCATACCTACGTTAGGCATATGCCAAGCTAGTGAAACAGATACAGCTTCACATTTATCAAAGTTCCTATCAAAAGTGTTTTTTCTAGCTAGTCAGATCCCAATGGAGGCCCCAGTCAGTTACAGATAAGTTCAGAAGCAACTGCCCTTGACAATAGCTGCCAGTTTAATAGCTCAGAATAAGATGATAGGAAGATACAGTCTAATGGTTTGCCAGCATTGAGAGGAAGGCATCCTTTTCCTTCCAACGTATACCCACTGATTACCTTACTCTTACCTTGAGGTTGGCTCTCCTATATACAGGACCACCCTGAGCTATTCATCTTGCTAACTCAGCAGAGACCTTATCTGTTTGAGGGTAGGAGGGAAAGTAGGTAGTGATGTCGCTGAAGCAGAAAGTCTGCTTATGGGTCTTGAGCACCGGAACTGATGTAAGGGAGGAAGATGGCAGTTGTAATCGTGAGCCAGGGAGGGAACGAGATTCCTTCTCCTTCTCCCTGCCTCTTTTTGTTATGAGCTTTTATGGTACCTTAACTTTGCCGTGTTGTAACTGAAGATCTGAGTGTTTCTTGCACGCTTCTGAGCAATGACAGTTACCTTAAACATAAATTGGCTGTTTAATTTCAGTCAGTCTGCATGGAAGAGACCAGAGTTGTATGCTAATGTCAGTAAGGAGTTCTTCTGGTATACTGTAGAGACAGAAGGTAGTTTCTGCTCTGCTTTCTTAAATGCTAGTTTCTTATTGGTATTATAGGTATGTGTCTGCCTTACAAGCTAATTTTTCAGAGCTTAGCAAATGATTTTGATTAAAACCTTACATAGCACTTTTTTGTAGTGGAGATTCTACAGGTACAGAGAGTAATTTTGGGTTTTGTTCCTCCTTCTCCTTTAGGTGAAAAGGGTACAGGAAAATCCACCCAAAAGCCATTGCATTACAAAAGTTGTCTGTTTCACAGGGTTGTGAAAGATTTTATGATCCAAGGAGGTGACTTCAGTGAAGGTAGGATGTGAATCTTTGAATAAAATTTTAATGCTTATGTAATAGAATATTGCAGGAGTTCTGTGTAGCATCACTTATATTAATTATTCTGCAATTCAACTGCTTTTTTTCTGTGTAAGAACCTTTACGTGAACACTTACATTATTATATATTAATATATATATTACATACTATACATGTGCATGCACACACAGACACTTTTGCTCCATGAACTCAGTACTAAGTACTTTCCTTTGCAAGGTTTAAATGTGAGGGTAAAATATATCTGCTGCTGGGAAATAAAGAAAAAAGGGAGAATATAGCAGAATACATGGGAGAATACTTTCTTGTTTTCCAAGTTTGCTTTGGGACTACAAAGATGCGTCTTGATCTTCTTTACATATCTTGAAGAATAATGTCAGTGACTTGGATGCAGTTGGATCAGTATTTTGTATTATGAAGCACCTTCCACATAACGTGACTCTTAATCACTACTTTAAGTTGTAACTGTCACTTTTCCTTTTTCAAGGAAATGGCAGGGGAGGAGAATCCATTTATGGTGGCTTTTTTGAAGGTAAGAGTTTTGTCAATTTGCTCTATTTGGGTGTTACTGTAAGCAAGCACCTTTATATTCTGTTGTCTCTATTCTGTAAACCTGAACTCTATTGTTTCTGTTGAGATTTTTCTCTGGTCTTACAGGCCTTTGGCTGCACAGTTTTGGTTATTTTATTTGACTTTTAAGATGTTGTGCTGGTTTTATCTGGGATAGTTAATTTTCTTCATAGTAGCTAGTATGAGGATATGTTTTGTATTTGTGCTGAAAAGTGTTGATACTACAGGGATGTTTTAGTTACTGCTGAGCAGTGCTTACCCAGAGTCAAGGCCTTTTCTGCTTCTCACCCCACCCCATCAGCGAGTAGGATGGGGGTGCACAAGAAGCTGTGAGGGGACACAGCTGGGACAGCTGACCCCAACTGACCAAAGGGTTATTCCATGCCTTATGAGGTCATGCTCAGCATATAAAGCTGGGGAAGATGAAGGGGGGATGGGGGACGTTCAGTGTTACAGTGTTTGTCTTCCCAAGTAACCATTGTGCGTGATGGAGCCCTGCTTTCCTGGGGATGGCTGAACACCTGCCTGCCGATGAGAAGTAGTGAATGAATTCCGTATTTTGCTTTGCTTGTGTGCATGGCTTTTGTTTTATCTATTAAACTGTCTTTATCTCAACCCACGAGTTTTCTCACTTTTACTCTTCCAGTTTTCTCCCCCAGCCCACTGGGGGAGAGTGAGCAAGCTGCTGTTGGGTGAGCAGTTGCTGGCTGGGGTTAAACCATGACAGATAAGAACGTTTTTAATTAATGAAAAATTAAAACCAAACTCCTTTGTATTTGCCCAAACCACAGTAGTCCATTTTACCAGATTTATGGTTTTATAACTGTTTTTAAACATATGCTTCTGGCTTGAGCAGCCAGAAAGGCCATCAGTTTTCCTACAGTCCTGGTTCTTTTTCAGTCAGTGTTGCAGAAATAGTACCTCTTCTGCACTCCAGTGTGTTTCTCAGCCTGTGTTTGTCCAGAATGTAGTGGAGCATCTGTGTGTTTCTTGGAGCAGTTTTGGTATTATCCTTAATATCTGTGGTAGCTAGCTGCTACTGGCAGGAGTGGTTATGCTCCTCTCTCCTCCCTGCCACTTTTTTCTTTTTTTAACGTTGGTTCTTGTCTGAGCTTGCAGCAAACAATCAAAAGAATTATTCACTATTGTAGTAGGGCCAGGCTGCAATTTTATATCAGACCTGAGTTGAATCAACAGTTTGCAACCGTCAAAAGAGGGAGGAGGTCTTACCTTGCACCAGCTCACATTCAGATCACACTTCGAGCTAATTCAGCTTGCCAAAATGCCCAAAGACTATTCTAGGAAAAAAATTTATTTGTTTGCATATTAGTGAGTGGACCCAATTCAGTAATTTGGCAAGCATTGGAACCAATATAAATGAGTAGCTGGGTTTGAGAAAATGTGTGGCTGGGGGGAGATGGAAGAAGGAGCAAAATCTCTACCTACCTTCTGGCAGTTGCAAGCCGGCTGTTCAACTCGGCCACAGTATGAAATAGAATTTGTGGGAGTTTCTGCTTTTGTGGATCCCTTAACCAAATCACCACAGCATTAGATTGACACTTGATGCTATGCCAGATAGCGATTGTACAGGTGACTGGAGAGTGAGTGGGACTGTCCCATTCACTGCCAGTGACACAGCGTGATGTGAAACCATAGCCTTACGTATAGCGTACTTTTCTTCTTTGTAATGCTTGCTCCTGCCATCTGTTTCTAAAGAATATTGAACAAACTTCCTCTGTCTGAAGAGTTTGGGTCCCCAACAGCCTTTATGCTGTTTTGGGCAAGGAGTGAGATAGGATAATCTCATAAACGTCTTAAATGAAGAATAGTGATTACATTTCACCGTTTCATTGGGATTTAGTTTGAACTGTTGTAATTATTTGCTCATCAGAGGTAGGATTCATTAAAGTTAAACTTGTTTTCTTAATGGCTAGCTTGGTAAGTTCCTCTGTGTTTCTGACAGACAAACAGAAGTTGTTTGGGATTGCTATCAAACTGGATATCCGTGTGTGTTAATAATAAACCAACAAAACTGGCTGAAAAGGAGAGGTTTCGTAATAGTTACTGCACAGCTAAAAAACTTCTCCTCCAGAGACAATGATCAGTACGTGCAGAACAGAAAAAGCAACAACTTAAAGTGATGAGGTCTCTGCTAATGTTGGTAGGAAGCAAATCTCTTGAACAGCAATACTTGATTTTGTAGCTTTTTCTCAGGCTATGAACAATTAATTTATATTTCTTCTTATTAAATTGCATTGTTTAGAATGGAGGGACTAATACATTAAAATAGCTATTACTTTGAATCTTTTAATACAGCTTTTTACTGGAGTAGCAGATTTATTTAAGAAGGATGAGTTTACTTAGATTATGGCGTGTATCTAAGCATATGTGGTATATTTGAAGTAACCAAAACCACTTTCTTTAGATGAAAGCTTTGCTGTAAAGCACAACAAAGAATTTCTCCTTTCAATGGCCAACCGAGGGAAAGATACAAATGGTTCACAGTTCTTTATGTAAGTATTGTACTGCCCTGAAATGCGTGTGGTGCTTGCCACTTGTAAGCTGTAAAAGTAATCCTTTTAATTATTGAAGACTAGCTCCTGTGCAGACCAAAAGTTGATGGTTTCTCTCAAAGTTGCATGGAAGTAGCCATTTTCCTAATGCGCTGGCCAGCCCAGCCCAAACCTTGACAGCTGTATAGGGAGCCTGATAGTTTTAATCACTTTTGTGTTTAGTGCTTATTGTCTGTGCAGGAGAGCTTTTGGTAGTTTTCTGTAGCTGTGTTCTAACTTGGGCAATACAGCAAACCTGTTAGTGCCTTATAGAACTCTGACTGCTTTCTTCTGGTAAGTGTTGTCTGGAAGGAAGCAAAACAGCAAAACCAGCAAAAAAGCAAAAACATCTCTGGGAGATATCAAAAGACGTAGAGGGTTTTGTTTTCTGTTTGTGTTTGGTTGTGGGTTTTTTTGGTCACAAAATAACTGTCCAATGCAGTCTTATTTACAGTTAAAACTTAAATTCTTAAAATACATTGCAGTAGAGTCATCTTAAATTTATCTGCAGAAAACATTCTTGAAATAAATCACTTACCTGTGTTTCATGACCTTAGTTAACATGGTGAGTTGTGGATGTCACTTACCGTTAGACCCTTATTTTGGGGTTTCTGACTGATCATTACTACTATAATTATCCCAGTACTTTACTTCTGCCATAGCTGACATCTGTGTGCCTTAGTAGTGGTAGTATAGGAGAAAGCTGAGAAAAAGTCACTTCTAATTCTGTGTCAAATAATCTGTACATAGGTATTTTTTGTCTTTTGATTTCTGATTATTTTCTAATGTATAGAAGGTTATTTGCAGTTTTCCTGATCTGAGACAGTTGTCTTAATTTTTATATCTGTTCCTGTTAGTATTTATATAATTTAATAAATGGGATACTTACTATATCCTATATGAGGATGCTGCCTAAAAATTTATGTGCACTTGTGTTCAGTAGAATGTGATAAAGTAATGAATAGATAGTTTAATGTATAAAACATTAAATACTTTTAACTGTACGCAAACTTAGAATAACATAGGTTTTTTTCACCTTTATTAGTTCACTCAAAATGACTTTCACCTTCATACGTGTATATGATGTGTATATGACATGCGTCAAATCCTGACTGCTTTCCGCTAATACTGACTTTGTTTTTCTCTTTAAAATCTGGAAACAACAGAACAACTAAACCTACACCTCACTTAGATGGGTAAGTATCTCTTCTCTTCTTATGTTTGTTTGGGAAGTACCTTGAGAAAATTAAGTAATAAAATTCTTACTTTTGTTTAAATTCTTCAGACATCATGTTGTTTTCGGACAAGTCATCTCAGGTCAGGAAGTTGTGAGAGAAATAGAAAACCAGAAAACAGATGCGTCTAGTAAACCATATGCTGAAGTACGCATACTGAGTTGTGGAGAGTTAATTCCGAAATCCAAAGGTAAAGTTGAACTGTACGTTTACATAGATGCAAACTATGAGGTAATTTTGCTCATTTTCTTCCCTGTTGGTTGCTTATAAAAATATGTAGAAACTTACTTGTGATGGATGGAGTGGCAATTGTTGAAAAGGTGAATAACATTGCGGTACAGTTTGCCTTCTAAAACACTTAAAAGGCATTGATGCAGAAGACATTTAAGAAATATCATATATGTTTTATTCAAAGCTTCTCCTGTCTTGGGTTTCCTAATTTAATACAAAGCTGGCAAGCGTTTGTCCCATAGAATGCAGAGTGCTGTGTTAAGAAGGTTGATGGCAGTCTGACTTTATTTGATAACTGCTGCTTTTTTTGCAGGCATTGAACATATTTCAAGATTGTTTCAGGTAAATCTTCAGAACAGGCACTTAAAGTAGAAAAGCCTGGAATTACCCTCTAGCAGATATCCTTTTTAAGTTGCTATAAGCTATATTCTTAAAGAGGAAGATGACAGAACCTGCCTTTCTTTCTGGAAGGGATGCCCTGCTCTGTCATTCCAGAGCTGAACATGGTATTGGAGATCAGATTCTTCTCCCCTTACAAAATAAGGCTCAATCTAAGACGTAGCTGTGACTCTGGAGAATTAGAGGAAACCCAGGATGCACGTTTGGTAGGAACTATGATGGGGATCATCATGCTTTTTCATTCATAACACCTTCTGCTGATATGTGCTGTGAAGGGTTGCACCAAGTCTATTAAAGCACAAGACAAGAATAATTGTTCCTTTGGCCTAAGGAAAATACTGGCATTCAAATTTGAGCTTCTTAGTTTTTCCTTTCCTTTTTGATGCAGTTCTGTGTTTACCTGTTGTAATGTCTAGCAGAATTACTTTGGAGTCTGAAGTGATCTCTTCAGTACCTCAGAATTCCAAGCAAACTTACCATATGGCTCATGACTTCTCAAAGATTCCAGAACTCAGATTCACTCCTAAGTCACCCTGTGTGTTAGGACGTAATTTTGTTTTTCTGGACAGTACTCAGGAGCTTGGTACCTGTCAGAAAAGGCACAAGTGGTGTAGACTAGAAAATAAAATAAAACAATACAGATTCAGTTTGGGTGAAGGTAGTGAGGGAAATACCTACTCTGTATATGTGTATTCCTTGGTTTGCCACACTCCCTTTTTAGCTCAGTCTAGAACACTTGAAATTGAACGACTAAATGAAAGTTTTGGCACTGAGCAGTCTGATGACTTACAGCCATTAGGCAAAGTACTTGTCATCAAAAGAGTGGATAAAATAAATACAGAATGTTTTTTTCCCTGTAACTTCTAAAAGAGAACAGGCTTCTGGAAAGATCTGACTGTTTGGTCCTACCCATTTGTCTGTGTCCTTGTACCTGTTTGCCTCAGTACTGCTGGGATCCTGGAGACTCTGCTTCCTGTAGCTGGTCTGCTGTACCATGGAGGGAAATTGATGCCGGGGCGATGGGATAGCCCCCTCAACTGGCTATAAGGCACAGTACTAGGTAATGGTGTGCAGCAGGAGTGTTTGGAGAATAAGAGGCCTTAGGCACCAGGATCGGGCAGGTGGAGGACAGAGCTGAGTGCAGGGAGATGTGGAACCCAATGGGCACTAATGCAGAGCCAGCCTGGTGAAGGTGCTGCCTGACAGACCATGATGGACATCCTGGTGAGTGGTGAATCCTGCCATTGAAAGGGAAAGGCTGTCTGTAGGACGTGCAAAGGGAAATCCAGCGCTACTGTGAGAGGTGATAGTATGGCTGGAACTGTTTGCTAAATGCACATGGAACCGCTGATGAGCTGTGCTGACCTGAGGCAGTGGAGCTAGGAGGAACAGTTTGTCACCACATCACCAGAAGGAAATTTGCCAAGCTGCAGTCCAAAGCTGACAAGTGGAGCAGGAGAGGCCCTTGGACTTGTCAATATATGGAAGAGGCCAGGGAATCCAGATAGGAGGAACAGTTTCTGGGAGGTGAGCAGTGTCATGGAAGATCATCAACAGTGAGTCATCTAACAGTGGAACTGTTTGTAGCACATTACTGTGGGAGGGAAAAGGGAACTGATGCTTTGAAATGAGAGGCAGTTACCAGGCACTGCTGCTGAGAATTTGCTGTTAAAACAAAGGAATAAGGAGGTTGCCAGTGAGGGAAGTATAATGGCGAATTTCTGTGGGAGGGTACATTATGATAGCAAGGGAGACTTGAACTAAAATATTGATTGTATAAGCTTGTCTGGTAGGCAACACAAAGGAAGGAATTAGAAAAGTCGTTATAGAATGAAAATAGAACTGATTCTTCTTGGGTTTAGTAGGGAAGCCAAGATGGCATTAGCAGAAGGAATCACAGTAGAAGTTATGTGCTTGGTATGAATGTTTTTAGCTTAGGTTAAAGTTGCAGAAAGGTGATCAGATTTTTGGGTTATCATGATGAATATCCAGATGAAGTGCTGTATGAAGGAAGGAAATCTGTCTGTTTTTATAGAAGAATTGGATTTATTTAGGGATGAGTGGATGATGACTTGACTGAGCTAACTTACTGGATGCTATGTGAATTGAATGATAAAGCGATCACAATTATAATATTGCAGAGGCCTAGATCAGAAGCTTTCACCTGGGATTTGAGAAGATGATCACCTAGAACAGTGGAATGTTTGTCATCTTTTCCTTTGTTTTTTTTTTTTTCTTTTTATTCCTTAAAGTTGGATGAGTTAGTGAAAATGAATGAGAGAAGCTAAATTATAAAAGAAGAATCTCTCTGGCCAAGTAGTATTATTTTTAGAAAATCTTAAAGTTCCAGGCAAAATCCTGAGAGCTGAGGGGAGGGAAGAAGAAAGCCAGTATTTAGAAAGGTCATTATGGACTAGCTAAACTAGTATAATTCTCAAGAGCAACTGTGGAACAAGTAACAATATAGTTTTCATAAAGACAAATGGGAGTTTGATACCAATGGACAAAGTTTTGCAGAAGAGGGTCTAGTCAAACAAGGCTGTCTGCATTGTTTGAGATCATGACTGTAGTTAATCCAAAGTATATCTGGGATGTTTTCAAGAATGTAAGACACTGACGTTCTGATTCAAAAAGAAACAAAAAAAATTTGGTTTTCGTGCACTGGCCAGTTCTTAACAAGAGCCTCTAATGAAGATTTC
The DNA here is from genome assembly GCF_000708025.1 of Charadrius vociferus. Taxonomy (NCBI): domain Eukaryota; kingdom Metazoa; phylum Chordata; class Aves; order Charadriiformes; family Charadriidae; genus Charadrius; species Charadrius vociferus. The sequence continues at coordinate 3,759,071 of NW_009646928.1, read as the reverse complement.
TCATGAAAAGTTTATTTCTAGGGGATTCTGCACAGGGCAGTGCCAGGCTTGATTCATGATGTTCATTGATGTTACAGATGCCCCTGTAGAATCACTGCTCATAAAAGTGCTTTCTGCAATTAAGGCAGGTTATGGCTGCCTTCATAATTCATCAAAGAGCAATACTGTAATTTGGTCATTCTGTCAGTACTATTTCTTTTAAAAAAAAGCATCAGTACAAGTTATCAAACACTGATGCAGAGTACAAAGTTACACATTTAGGAATCGTGAAATATCTATGGAATAAGAGCAATATTAGAAAGTGGTGATTCTTACCTGCACTTTTGATTTATATCTCCTCCCTTTCCTCTTTTCTTACCTATTCTATCCCTAGAGTACTCATTTCTTCTGCAAGCTTGTTGCACATTATTGTCAGCCCCCTCTCCACAAACTGGTTGCTATGAACAGTTGTTTCAGGCTTTTCTATTCTATTTTTCTTTTCCTAGTGAACTGACCATTAAGTATCAACTGTTTTGGCTTTGCCAAAACTGTTCAAAGTAAAGCTGGAGGTGGCTTGTTTTTTTCTTTTTCTTTCCCTGTTCCTCTGCCATTGCAGTTGTGGGGTAGGTTGCTTCTATACAAAAACGTCTATATCCAGAGGCATTCGTGATATAGGACTCCTCACAGTAACAATGTCATCTGATCAACAAGAATCAAATATGGTAGTGTTCCTTAATGCATATCTCCGAGGACTGGATTACTGTGTATAATTTTCGTTGTAAGAAACAGTGTGTCCTTAATCGAGCAGTGAAAGACATAATAGGAACCTGTGGCAAATAATTGAAGCAAGACACATGCAAAATAGAAAAAAAGACCTGATACTCTGAACAGCAGGGTTATTAAACACTGGAAAAAACTATCAGGGAAAATACCTATCTAAATGTTCTGAAGTAAAAGCACCATCTTTTTGGAGACTGCTGTAGTCCAACACAGGCTATTGATCTGGATATAAGGTAATTATTTGAGTGTCACTGCTGTGAATTGCAAGGTGAGATCATCTGTTCTGACTTTTGTTCTTGAGCTGACTGCTTTCTGTCCGAATCACTTCTTCATGTCAAGTCCAGGAGTCTGACATCATGGAGCTAACGTAAGACTTGCTACAGTCCATGACAAGCCGGGAGTGCTTGGCTGTGCCACGCAACATGATCATGTAGTTCATGAAGTCTGGCAAATACTATAGGTCACAGTGAATGGAGTAGGAAGTAATGTATCTATTTCAGATGCAGTCATAAGTTGAAAACCGATCCTGAAGCTAATGAGCTGGAACAGTTGGACTGTAAATAGAAGTCTGTTTCTTTCTCACTGACCTTCATGCTGCAGGATTGGTTTCATTTGTTGTTGTGATCTGTAGTTGGCCAGCACCAGGTTGGTTCAGTATTCAAAATAGCATTTGCTGCTGGACAGAGATAGTTAGATGTTACCAGAAAGTATATCCAAAACCTCTTGCCAGATATTCTGTCTTTGCTGTGTCAACAGTTCTGGGCTTTTTGGTTGGCTTGGTGTCTTTTTTGTTTTGTTTTTTTTTCCTCTTCATTTTACTCCCTACCTGCCACATGATTTCCCAAATACATCTGCCATTGACGTTTTTTGCTGCATGTTAAGAATCACATTATGGTTGTTGAGGTAGTTGCTCACTAACTCACCTCCATTTCTATTTTTTACTCTACTCATTTTAAAGTAGTAACTATAACACACCTAAATTTGTTACAAGAATGCAGATAAAACTGTCACAGGTAGTTTTTGATACACTAAAAACAGATGTAGGAGGGAGAAAATACAGGAAATAACTGCATTTACTGATGCCTTGTTCAGATATTTCTGAAGTTGAGCTTGGAGACATCTTTTGCGGTATAGTGCAATATCGTGGGTTTTTTGAATGGGCCAAAAGCAAAAGTGTTGCATAGGTAAGAAGTATTTGAAAGCGCCTTGGGTTTTAGAAATTAGTTAAAGTTTTTAGTACTTTTTGTGTTCATGGTATTTAGAGCTCAAGTGAGATTCTTCTTTTTGTTTGGATGTCACCAGGCCTATATGACACCAGGATCCCTTGATTTAAATTAATTTGTAAGCTGTTCAGTTTTCTTTTTTAAATACGTAGTTGTTAAACTCAGTGAATGTCTTTGTATTTATACAATCTAAAACTGATATGAAGTATTACAGAGACTTTTTAGTAAATACAGTACTTTAATAAGGGCATTGAGCAAAAGTTTGAGAGGAGACCAGGTATCTTGGTCTGGACCAACAAGGGAAATAAAAAAAAAAAAAAAAAAATTAATGAGACCTGTCTTTTGAAGCATTTTGCAAGAAACTCTAAAAACATCTGTTGAAAACCAGCTGATTTCAATCAGCAGGCTGTCCTGAATGGTTATGACAACTTGCTAGTTTATACTGCACCCAGGAATGACCAGGAGACTAATGTAATCTATGAAGTACAGAGATTGTGTTTTAGTTGGTTGTCAGGTTTTTGTTAGTCTACATCAAATGAAGCTTGTGAATAAATACATAGAAAACACCATGAATGCATGCCGAAGTATTATACTAAGACTCGTTATCCCCAAAACTCATTTTTATTCTCTTCTCTGACCAATTTAGCAAGGAATTTTATGTAAGTTATTGCTTTTGATCATCCTTGAAAAACTGCTACCTCCCATTATGTAGTTGTGCAAACATGAGATCAAGTTAGTGTCGAATTTGAGAATTTCCACATTGAGCTCACATGATTCCAGTTACAGATACCTACAGATTAATTAATTACTAACTACTTGCCTTAATTATTTTATAACAGTGACTGATACACAATAGCTAAATACAAATTGCATCATCTTATTGGGTACAAGTGAAAGCCAATAGAAGAGGCTTCGCTAGACTTGACAGTTGAATTTCTCCATCTTTAATAGAAAAGGAGAAAACTTAGGCTATCCAGGGAGACATCTTTATGTTTTCTGCTATTTGAAAACATTGTGTTCGCTGTGTGTGAGTACTTTTCAGATGCAGACAGGCTGCTTAGTCATAATCTTGTCTTTAGTACCTAATGTTTTCCTTTACCTGTTTTGTGCAGAAGAGGAGCAGGTGGTGGGAGGTTACATTTAAACTGCTTGTATGTTGATGTAGGTCTGATAATATCTCTCTAAACCATGAATTGTTTGGATAGAGCAGGCTATTAAAAGCTTTGCAAAATAATACTTTCAGCTAGGATTCATATGCAATTAGAAATTTCATTTCTATCTCTGATCTGAAGCCTGTTCTAAGGTCCTAACAGGTGTTCCCCTAAAATATGGAGTGTTTGCTGTGACAAGGAAATGGGCTGTTCAGAAATCAGTATTTATTTTTGGTATATTTTTCTTCTGTTTAACAGCAAAGGTTCTGTTTCTTCTGTCTGTGGCTGTGATATGTTGTGTAATGAATGATGGACTATCTTTGCAATTTGCAATGGCAAAGTAAACTAATATTTGATGCTAATTAGAAAAGTCAACTACAGCAGTCCCAAAGGCAACCAGTGTGCTCTTCTGGATTTTCTAGATAGAGCTTTTAATTTTCTGGACAATAGTCTGATACGAATTTCATAACACATTTGAAGAGTATTTATACCGTTTTAACTGATTCACCTGAAGCGTCATAACTCAGAGGCCTAGATGTTCTTTAGTGAAGTTTTTATAGTACATTTTTTATTTGGGCTTTTTTTTTTTTTTTCAAATTGGTCTGACTCTGAAATAATACTTACATCACATTAAATAGTTTAAGTAGGTCCCAGATCAGTTAAAGGGTATAAAAAAGTGATTTTGTTCTTGGGTTGTTTCACAGAATCTTCAGAGTTGGCAGGGACCTCTAGAGATCACCTGGTCCAACTCCCCTGCTAAAGCAGGATTGCCCAGAGCACATTACTCAGGACTGCATCCAGGCGGGTTTTGAAAATCTCCAGAGAAGGGGACTCCACAACCTCCCTGGGCAGCCTGTGCCACTGCTCTGTCACCCTAACCATAAAGAAGTTTTTCTGTGTGTTGGAACGGAACTTCTTATGTTCCAACTTGCACCCATTGCCCCTCATCCTGTCACTGGGAACCACCGAGAAGAGTGTAGCTCCATCCTCCTTCAACCCACCCTTTGGATATTTGTAAGTAAGAATAATGTCTCCCCTCATCCTTCTCTTCTCCAGGCTAAAGAGTCCCAGCTCTCTCAGCCTT